>NW_027441998.1:0-300000 GCF_048569485.1 Anomaloglossus baeobatrachus | reverse complement strand
ATGTGTTCAATTGTATAGCGTCATTGCCATTAAGGTACAAATGGAAAACTTGCAATCCTATATAGTGAAGGAAATGAACACATATCATATCAAAGAACACAGGAACATGGGTGTGAGAAAAACCTCAATGTTTATACTTTGTTCTTTATAATGGTGTGAACATGTATATGTCTCAGTACCTTATGCACTTGAGAATTCTAGTGAGTAGATCATGAAAGCCTATTTCAGAACTGGAATCGGTAAATAATTGTAGGTGGAATCTAAATGAAAAGATGGTACAAGTGTTATCATGACTAGAGATGAGCGAACCGGTCGCGGTTCGGCTCGAGGTTGGTTCGCCGAACGGACCTCCCGTTCGAGTTCGGTTCGTCGAACGTTCGACGAACCGAACTCGAGCCAATAGGAAACAATGGCAGGCAATCACAAACACAGAAAAACACCTAGAAAACACCCTCAAAGGTGTCCTAAAGGTGACAAACAACTCAAACACATTGGAAAGTGACAAGGACATATACTCATGCGAAAACAAAACAGCTGGACAAGGAAAAAGAGGAGGACACACAGATATATGAGTATATGCAAGGAAACATCGATTCCATTAATGTGCAACTTGAGCCCTGCTCATTCTTGGCTTCCAATCTTGATAAATTGCCTGAGCTCGCCACGTACGTCTTGGGGATCTTGTCGTGTCCTGCAGCCAGCGTTCTCTCGGAACCTGTCTTCAGTGCTGCTGTGGGTCTGCTGGCAGATAAGCACACGTGTCTGTCCACTGACAATGTGGACATGGCTCTCAGAGGACTTTTCTTCCCCTGGGTCAGCCAGGGGACGGGAAAGGCACGCGTATTTTTGAGAGTGCTTCATGCAAAGCATCTTTTTCTTTTTCAAAAGGGAGCTCAACCGATGCCAGTCAAGTGGGGTGTGTGTGGCCCAGTGAGTGGAAACGAGGGAGACTGTGGTTGGAGTCCCCTCGCTGTGTCTCTAAAAGAACCAAGATGAACAAGTCATGGCTCTCAGAGGACTTTTCTTCCCCTGGGTCAGCCAGGGGACGGGAAAGGCACGCGTATTTTTGAGAGTGCTTCATGCAAAGCATCTTTTTCTTTTTCAAAAGGGAGCTCAACCGATGCCAGTCAAGTGGGGTGTGTGTGGCCCAGTGAGTGGAAACGAGGGAGACTGTGGTTGGAGTCCCCTCGCTGTGTCTCTAAAAGAACCAAGATGAACAAGTCATGGCTCTCAGAGGACTTTTCTTCCCCTGGGTCAGCCAGGGGACGGGAAAGGCACGCGTATTTTTGAGAGTGCTTCATGCAAAGCATCTTTTTCTTTTTCAAAAGGGAGCTCAACCGATGCCAGTCAAGTGGGGTGTGTGTGGCCCAGTGAGTGGAAACGAGGGAGACTGTGGTTGGAGTCCCCTCGCTGTGTCTCTAAAAGAACCAAGATGAACAAGTCATGGCTCTCAGAGGACTTTTCTTCCCCTGGGTCAGCCAGGGGACGGGAAAGGCACGCGTATTTTTGAGAGTGCTTCATGCAAAGCATCTTTTTCTTTTTCAAAAGGGAGCTCAACCGATGCCAGTCAAGTGGGGTGTGTGTGGCCCAGTGAGTGGCAACGAGGGAGACTGTGGTTGGAGTCCCCTCGCTGTGTCTCTAAAAGAACCAAGATGAACAAGTCATGGCTCTCAGAGGACTTTTCTTCCCCTGGGTCAGCCAGGGGACGGGAAAGGCACGCGTATTTTTGAGAGTGCTTCATGCAAAGCATCTTTTTCTTTTTCAAAAGGGAGCTCAACCGATGCCAGTCAAGTGGGGTGTGTGTGGCCCAGTGAGTGGAAACGAGGGAGACTGTGGTTGGAGTCCCCTCGCTGTGTCTCTAAAAGAACCAAGATGAACAAGTCATGGCTCTCAGAGGACTTTTCTTCCCCTGGGTCAGCCAGGGGACGGGAAAGGCACGCGTATTTTTGAGAGTGCTTCATGCAAAGCATCTTTTTCTTTTTCAAAAGGGAGCTCAACCGATGCCAGTCAAGTGGGGTGTGTGTGGCCCAGTGAGTGGCAACGAGGGAGACTGTGGTTGAAGTCCCCTCGCTGTGTCTCTAAAAGAACCAAGATGAACAAGTCATGGCTCTCAGAGGACTTTTCTTCCCCTGGGTCAGCCAGGGGACGGGAAAGGCACGCGTATTTTTGAGAGTGCTTCATGCAAAGCATCTTTTTCTTTTTCAAAAGGGAGCTCAACCGATGCCAGTCAAGTGGGGTGTGTGTGGCCCAGTGAGTGGCAACGAGGGAGACTGTGGTTGGAGTCCCCTCGCTGTGTCTCTAAAAGAACCAAGATGAACAAGTCATGGCTCTCAGAGGACTTTTCTTCCCCTGGGTCAGCCAGGGGACGGGAAAGGCACGCGTATTTTTGAGAGTGCTTCATGCAAAGCATCTTTTTCTTTTTCAAAAGGGAGCTCAACCGATGCCAGTCAAGTGGGGTGTGTGTGGCCCAGTGAGTGGCAACGAGGGAGACTGTGGTTGGAGTCCCCTCGCTGTGTCTCTAAAAGAACCAAGATGAACAAGTCATGGCTCTCAGAGGACTTTTCTTCCCCTGGGTCAGCCAGGGGACGGGAAAGGCACGCGTATTTTTGAGAGTGCTTCATGCAAAGCATCTTTTTCTTTTTCAAAAGGGAGCTCAACCGATGCCAGTCAAGTGGGGTGTGTGTGGCCCAGTGAGTGGCAACGAGGGAGACTGTGGTTGGAGTCCCCTCGCTGTGTCTCTAAAAGAACCAAGATGAACAAGTCATGGCTCTCAGAGGACTTTTCTTCCCCTGGGTCAGCCAGGGGACGGGAAAGGCACGCGTATTTTTGAGAGTGCTTCATGCAAAGCATCTTTTTCTTTTTCAAAAGGGAGCTCAACCGATGCCAGTCAAGTGGGGTGTGTGTGGCCCAGTGAGTGGAAACGAGGGAGACTGTGGTTGGAGTCCCCTCGCTGTGTCTCTAAAAGAACCAAGATGAACAAGTCATGGCTCTCAGAGGACTTTTCTTCCCCTGGGTCAGCCAGGGGACGGGAAAGGCACGCGTATTTTTGAGAGTGCTTCATGCAAAGCATCTTTTTCTTTTTCAAAAGGGAGCTCAACCGATGCCAGTCAAGTGGGGTGTGTGTGGCCCAGTGAGTGGAAACGAGGGAGACTGTGGTTGGAGTCCCCTCGCTGTGTCTCTAAAAGAACCAAGATGAACAAGTCATGGCTCTCAGAGGACTTTTCTTCCCCTGGGTCAGCCAGGGGACGGGAAAGGCACGCGTATTTTTGAGAGTGCTTCATGCAAAGCATCTTTTTCTTTTTCAAAAGGGAGCTCAACCGATGCCAGTCAAGTGGGGTGTGTGTGGCCCAGTGAGTGGCAACGAGGGAGACTGTGGTTGGAGTCCCCTCGCTGTGTCTCTAAAAGAACCAAGATGAACAAGTCATGGCTCTCAGAGGACTTTTCTTCCCCTGGGTCAGCCAGGGGACGGGAAAGGCACGCGTATTTTTGAGAGTGCTTCATGCAAAGCATCTTTTTCTTTTTCAAAAGGGAGCTCAACCGATGCCAGTCAAGTGGGGTGTGTGTGGCCCAGTGAGTGGCAACGAGGGAGACTGTGGTTGGAGTCCCCTCGCTGTGTCTCTAAAAGAACCAAGATGAACAAGTCATGGCTCTCAGAGGACTTTTCTTCCCCTGGGTCAGCCAGGGGACGGGAAAGGCACGCGTATTTTTGAGAGTGCTTCATGCAAAGCATCTTTTTCTTTTTCAAAAGGGAGCTCAACCGATGCCAGTCAAGTGGGGTGTGTGTGGCCCAGTGAGTGGCAACGAGGGAGACTGTGGTTGGAGTCCCCTCGCTGTGTCTCTAAAAGAACCAAGATGAACAAGTCATGGCTCTCAGAGGACTTTTCTTCCCCTGGGTCAGCCAGGGGACGGGAAAGGCACGCGTATTTTTGAGAGTGCTTCATGCAAAGCATCTTTTTCTTTTTCAAAAGGGAGCTCAACCGATGCCAGTCAAGTGGGGTGTGTGTGGCCCAGTGAGTGGCAACGAGGGAGACTGTGGTTGGAGTCCCCTCGCTGTGTTATACATGCTTTTAGAAGGGCATGACATGGCTTGGAGGTTGACTTTCATAAAATGCAAACTGTTGGCTACCAAAATGCTGCCTTTCCAACAACTGTGGTTATAGGCAATGAGGAACATACTGATGAAGATGAGACGCAGATACCCGATTGGGATGACAACTTAAATATTCGGTCAGGGCAAGAAGAGGCTCGGTCTGAGGGGGAGGGTAGTGCAAACACAACAATTGATGATGAAGTTCTAGATCCCACCTACTGTCAACCCCCAGTCAGGCACTCGAGGAGGTCAACAGAGGCGGTGGAGGAGGATGCAACCGACGACGAAATTACCTTGCGCCTTCCTGGACAGAGTCGGAGCACTGGTAGCACGTCTACAACTGCATCCTCAGCCACCACTCTGCCTATGAGCATTATTCGGGGTGCATCAACAGGTCGCATGGCCTCTAAGCCTTGCCTAGCCTGTTCCTTTTTTGACATAGAAAAAGATCGCCCAAATCATGTGATATGTAAAATTTGTCATGATTCTCTTAGTAGAGGTCAAAACCTCAGCAGTTTGACAACTTCTTCCATGATTCGTCACATGAATAAATATCATAGGTCCCGGTGGGAAGCTCACTGTGCTGCAATGCGGCCTAGCGGAGCGAACCATCCACCGCCCGCCCCTTCCAGTGCATCCGCGCGCTCTTCATCTTCTAGGACTGTGGGGACAGCTGTCACACCTGTTTTTCCACGCAAAACTTCCACCACTGTAACCGCAACAGGCAGTTTGCTTGGTAGGTCGTCAGTTGGTTTGGAAGGGGAAACAAGTGAGTGTGTACAGCTCTCTCAGACATCGATAGCACCTACGTTGGATGAAGGCAACATCATGTCTCCGCCTGCACTTTCCTCACAAACCTGCATTTTTCCAGGGACACCCTACTCAACACCGTCTACACACAGCAGCCAGATCTCTGTCCCTCAGATGTGGTCAAATAAAAGGCCACTTCCTCCGACCCATGACAAAGCTAAGAGGTTGACTCTATCCCTCTGTAAGCTGTTGGCTACCGAAATGCTGCCTTTCCGCCTAGTGGACACACAGGATTTTAGAGACCTTATGTCTGTCGCTGTGCCCCAGTACCAGATGCCTAGTCGCCACTACTTCTCTAAGAAAGGTGTGCCCGCGCTACACCAGCATGTCGCACACAACATCACCGCTTCCTTGAGAAACTCTGTGTGTGAACGGGTGCATTTCACCACCGATACTTGGACCAGTAAGCATGGACAGGGACGTTACATGTCGCTGACTGGGCACTCGGTAACTATGTTGATAGATGGTGAAGGGTCTGCTGCACAAGTCTTGCCGTCCCCACGACTTGTGTGTCAATCCTCTGTCTGTCCAAGTTCCGCCACTGCTTCTGCATCCTCCACCTCATCTGGGTCCTCCACCTCCGCCCCAAGCCTGCCTGGTCAGGCCACCAGCGTTCTCACTGCGCAGAAGGAATCACGCACCCCTCATTACTATGCTGGCAGCAGAGCGCAACGGCATCAGGCGGTCTTTAGCTTGACATGTCTTGGGAATAAGAGTCACACAGCTGAGGAGTTGTGGTCAGCTCTGCGGTCCGAGTTTAATAAATGGTTGTCTCCACTCAACCTGCAGCCTGGTAAGGCCGTGTGCGACAATGCTGCAAACCTGGGTGCGGCCCTTCGCCTGGGCAAGGTGACACACGTGCCTTGTATGGCTCACGTGTTGAACCTTTTTGTCCAGCAATTTTTAACACACTATCCCGGCCTAGATGGCCTTCTGACCAGGGCACGTAAACTGTCTGCAGTGCTCACTTCCGCCGTTCAACCGCCGCAGCTGAGCGACTTGCATCGCTCCAGAAGTCTTTCGGCCTGCCGGTTCATCGCCTGAAATGCGATGTGGCGACACGCTGGAATTCAACTCTCCACATGTTACAGCGACTGTGGCAGCACCGGCGAGCCCTGGTGCAATACGTCATGATGGGCCAACGAGATGCAGAAGTGGGGCAGATCACCCTGATGGAGTGATCTCAGATCAAGGACCTATGCACCGTTCTGCACAGTTTCGACATGGCGACGAATATGTTTAGCGCTGACAATGCCATTATCAGCATGACGATTACAGTCATTTACATGCTGGAGCACACGCTAAACACTATTCGGAGTCAGGGGGTGGGACAACAGGAAGGGGAGGAACTACAGGAGGATTCATATGCGCAAGACACAACAACATCACCAAGGTCCAGACGTTCATCATCACCAACGCGGCAGGCATGGGACCATGGGGGACAGGGATCAACAAGGGCGCATGGTAGCAGGCGAGATGTTGAGGAAGGTGCAGGAGGACATGAAGATATGGAGGACGAACTGTCCATGGACATGGAAGACTCAGCGGATGAGGGAGACCTTGGTCAAAATTCAGTTGAAAGAGGTTGGGGGGAGATGTCAGAGGAAGAAAGAACGGTTAGCACCTCTATGCCACAAACACAGCGTGGACTTGGTCCGCATGGCTGCGCAAGACACATGAGTGCCTTCTTGTTGCACTACCTCCAACATGACCCTCGGATTGTCAAAATTAGAAGTGATGATGACTACTGGCTTGCCACACTATTAGATCCCCGGGACAAGTCCAAATTTTGTGACATAATTCCACCCATAGAAAGGGACGCACGTATGCTGGAGTATCAGCATAAGCTGTTACTCGATCTTAGCTCGGCTTTTACACCAAACAACCGTGCAGGTGAAGGGAGTGATTCTCCCAGTTGTAACTTGACAAACATGGGACGGCATCGTCATCTTCAACAGTCTACCCGTACCAGTAGGACCGTATCTGGTGCTGGTAACAGCAATTTTATGGAATATTTTCATAATTTTTTTAGACCCTCCTTTGCAAGGCCACCAGAGACAACAAGTCTGACACATAGTCAACGGATGGAGAGGATGATACAGGAGTATCTCGAAATGAACATCGATGCAATGACTTTGCAAATGGAGCCTTGCTCCTTTTGGGCTTCAAATCTAGAAAAATTGACAGAGCTCTCCAGTTACGCCTTGGAGATTTTGTCGTGTGCAGCTGCCAGCGTTGTCTTCTGAACGTGTCTTCTTCAGTGCTGCTGGGTGTGTGCTGACAGATAAGCGCACGCGTCTGTCCAATGACAATGTGGACACACTGACGTTCATCAAAATGAACAAGTCATGGATCCAGAAGGAATTTACTACCCCTGTGTCATCCTGGGGAGAGTAAATGCTTGTGGATTTGGAATGTGCTTGATGCAAATCAAAACATCCTGTTTGCAACTAGGGCACAAGTGCTGCCACTGATGGGGTGTCTGTGTGCCCAATGTTGGGAAAAAAGGTAGACTCCGCTTGGAGTAACCCTTGCTTGATGTGTTTTTTAAAAATGATACAAGATGAACAGATCTGAAGGCAAGATGAAGGCAACATCATGTCTCCGCCTGCACTTTTCTCACAAACCTGCATTTTTCCAGGGACACCCTACTCAACACCGTCTACAGACAGCAGCCAGATCTCTTTCCCTCAGATGTGGTCAAATAAAAGGCCACTTACTGCGACCCATGACAAAGCTAAGTGGTTGACTCTATCCCTCTGTAAGCTGTTGGCTACCGAAATGCTGCCTTTACGCGTAGTGGACACACAGGATTTTACAGACCTTATGTCTGTCGCTGTGCCCCAGTACCACATGCCCAATCACCACTGCTTCTCCAAGAAAAGCATGCCCGCGCTACACCAGCATGTCGCACACAACATCACCACTTCCTTGAGAAAATCTGTGTGCGACAGGGTGCATTTCAACACAGATACTTGGACCAGTAAGCATAGACAGGGTCATTACATGTCACTGACTGGGCACTGGCAAACTATGGTGAGAGATGGAGAAGGGTCTGCTGTACAAGTCTTGCCGTCCCCACGAGTTGTTTCAATCCTTGTTCTGTATGTAGAAGTTAATACACTGCTTCTGCCTCTTCAACCTCGTGTGGGTCCTCTACCTTGGCGCAAACCCTGTGTGGTCAGGCCACCCTTCCTTGCAACTGCGCACAAGGACTACCACACACCTCCTTACTATGCTGGCAGCAGAGCTCAATGCCATCAGGCGGTCAAAGCTTTACTTTGAAATGTATGGGAAATGTGAGTCACACCGCTATTACAGAGAATAGTAGTCAGGCAGGGTCAAAACATTAATTGAGGAACAGGAACAGAATGGGACGGCCAGGAAAGAATCAGAAAACAAGCAGAGTTGAAATGCGTATCGGCCAACAAGGTACATAAACAGCAAGCAGGAAAAGTAGTCAGGTAACAAGCACACAAAATCATAAAACTGAACTGGGGGTAAAATTAACCAGAGGTTCATAGCTATGTCTGGCAGTGGTCTGCAGACAGGATGGGCATAAAAAAGGGTGTGGTGTCTTCCCATTGGTTGTAGCTGAATGATGGTATTTCATCTGTGAGATACCCACCAGCTACATTCAGCCAGAGATTCTGCATCTGTCAAGGTAATGCAGCCCAGTGGGTGAGCATAACCTGCGTCCACCTGCGCCGCTGGCATCGACTACTCTCACATCATCAGCACTATTCATGAAAGGAACACGTTGTCACCTGGCAACCGGAGTACAAATTGACGGAGCGGACTACGTTGGTGACTTAACAGCCGTGTGCGGCAATGATGCAAACCTGGCTGCGGGCCATCCTCAGGGCAATGTGACACACGTGCCTTTTAGGGCTCACGTGTTGAACCGAATTCGCCAGCAATTTTTAAAACACCATCACGGCCTACATGGCCTTGTGCAGTGGGCACGCTCGCTATGTGCTCACTTCCATCGTGCGCACACAGCAGCTCAACAACTTTCATCACTCCGGAAGTCTTAGGGTCTGGCAGTTAAACGCCGTAAATGCGATGTTTCGACACGCAGGAATTGGAATCTGCACATGTTGCAGCGTGTGTGGCAGCACCGCAGAGCCCTGCTGAAATACGGTAAGACATATAGCCTGGGATAACTTGATCCAGAGGTGGTGCAGATCACGCTGCTGGAGTGGTGTCAGATCAAGGACCTATGCACCCTGCTACACAGTTTTGAAATGTCGACGAAGATGTTTAGCACTGGCAATGTCATTCTCAGCGTGACAATTCTGGTCATCTACATGATGGAGCACACTGTAATTATTATTCTGAGTCAGGTGTTGGGACAAGAGGAAGGGGAGGAAGTACAGGAGGAGTCATATGCGGAAGGGATAACAAGATCTACGAGGTCCAGATGGTCAGCGGCACCTATGCGGCATTCATGGTGAGGGAGAGGGATTAACAAGGGCGCATAGTATCAGCAAAAAGTGTTGATGAAAGTGCAGGAGCCCATGAAGAAATGGAGGACGAACTGGCGATGGGCATGGAAGACTCAGCAGATGAGTGAGAGCTTGCTCACATTTCGGTTGTGCGAGGTTGTGGGTAGAGGGCAGAGGAAGGATGCACGATTCTCACCTCTCTGCCACCAACACACCAAGGACTTGGTCCTCCTGGATGCACAAGACACATGAGCGCCTTCTTGCTGCACTACCTACATGACCCTCGGATTGTATGAATTTGAACTAATCCTGAATACTGGGTTGCCACACTGTTAGATCCCCGGTACAAGACAAAATTTGGCGAACTAATTCCTGCCATAGAAATAGACGCACGTATACAGGAGTATCTGCAGAATGTGGTACGCAATCTTAGATCTACTTGTCCACTAAACACCAGTGCTGCACAGAGTGAATCTCAACGCTTTGTCATGGATAGGAGGAAATGGTCTTTTACTTGTCCACATCGGAGGGACCGAGGGATGGCTGCTGTGCTGAGATGGCGTTGAGTACGGTGTCCCTGCACAGTTGCACTTTTGGTCATATCCCAAAATGAGTTGAAAAAGGACAGATGCTGTTGGAAAGGGGAACAGGTGTGTTGGAAAGGGGAAAAAAGTTTTGGTCCGTGGATTTGGTGGTTAAGCAACTGTAACATTTGCTGAAGAAACAACATCTGTTACAGTGGGACTGGCAGATTTGGATAAAGTGGTATATAATCTGTGACCGCTATATAACGAAAATTAATAAGAAAAGAAAGAGAAAGGTATATATCCCCATCACCAGTCAGTGTCCACCGTGCTCCCAGTTGGAAAAGGAGAGGTTGGCAACTTGAAGGTTTGGTGGAGGATACAGAGCTGTGTGGCTATGAAACTAATAGTAGCCTGAACCGAGTTAGACGCCATTCGATCTGGAGACTGTGAGCCCTGTTAGCGTCACAGGGTCCACATGCCCACCCAGCCCAGGAACTCCCTGTTAACAACACAGGGGCCATTGAGTACGCTGACCGTGTGCGTAGGGGCCACACCTGTGGACAGCAGGCGCATCAGCAGCAGCAGGCCTGTTAATGCCACTGGGCTGCACAAGCAGGACTGTTAGGACAGGAGCTGGTCTTAACCGTTCTGCGTTACCAACTGTGGTGGTGGCCTGCATCCACCACCCGATCCCTGCCTACCTCTGGCCTAAAGCCGCAATGGGTTCAACACATGGAGGTGTGCTCTTTCGGAGCATAATAGAAGACTGCGCACCTCCTGGTTGGCTCCAGCCCCTTTTATAACCTGGGTCCGCCCCAAACCAGGGTGAACCACAATGCACCTCCTGGAGACAAAAGTAGAGTGACACGTCATGAGTGGCATAACTAGCGTCCTATTTGGAAACGCAACTTCAATGATGACCTCATGGCTGCCATGACCCAAACACCTCACCAGTCATCGTCTGAGCATCAATAATGCGGTGACAAGTCATAGGTGTGGGCCTCTGCAAGCCATTTGGGAGGACACCTGATGCCCTGTGGTCTATATGGGACCCCCACATCAGGGCCAGGGCCAAAGAGTTCATTACCGGACCTAGTCTCTGATGCAGGAAGTGCCTGAGCATGCTCAGTAGCATGAAATACAGTCTCTGAAAAAAGACTATCAGCTTTAGCATGGTGTCTATGCCCAAAACAGGACTTAGACCCGGCACGGAATGCAAGCACCTGTGCAAAGAGGCTTTTCACACTTAGTGTGGGAGCATGCGCTGTATCCCGAAATGAAAACTTAGCGTCAGGAATGGCACAGTCAGGCTGAGCATACTCACTAGGCGAAACACTGTAATTATGCTGCAGCTGGGGTACATCGGCACACGCATGCGCACTAGCTGCCTCTCCACACTTAGACGTGGAGGGGAAATTTGTCTTGGAGATGCTGTCTATGAAAAGAAGGAAAAGCTAAAGGAAGCCTGACTTTCTATCCCTCCGAATTATGAAATGCAGCAATGAATTCCATGAGTTTGCTATAACATTAGCGTAGCAAAATGTGCATGAGGGTGTGATGTAGAGGTGCTAGAAATAGCTTGTCACCAGTGGGGCACTAATGGAATACAACAGCCAGTTCTATGATGCCACAAAATGGCAGTATTTTGTGCTATCATTATAGCTTATTAAAAACAGAGCACGAGGTTGTCATGCAGAGGTGCTGCACATAGATTTGCAGTAGTGTGAATTGACAAAAGTACAATAGCCACGTTTAGGATACAACTAGGTACAGTGAGTGTTTGCTAGTAAAATTGCTTAGTTTAAAAAAGTTGTAGTGTGCAATGCAGGCAGACGTGCTATGCAAATGTCTTTGCACTAGTGGGACTATAGCAAAGTCCAATAGCCACGTATAGGATGCCACTAGGTACACTGAGTGTGTGCTAGTATAATGGCTTTGTTATAATTTGTTGGAGTGTGCAACGCAGGCAGATGCGCTCTGCAAATGTCTTGGCACTAGTGGGACTATAGCAAAGTCCAATAGCCACGTATAGGATGCCACTAGGTACACTGTGTGTTTGCTAGTATAATGGATGAGTTTAAAAAAGATAGAGTGTGCAATGCAGGCAGACGTGCTGCAAATAACGTTCCAATACTGTGAATTGACAAAAGTACAATAGCCACGTTTAGGATACAACTAGGTACAGTGAGTGTTTGCTAGTATAATGGCTTCGTTATAATTAGTTGGAGTGTGCAACGCAGGCAGATGCGCTCTGCAAATGTCTTGGCACTAGTGGGACTATAGCAAAGTCCAATAGCCACGTATAGGATGCCACTAGGTACACTGACTGTTTGGTAGTATAATGGCTGAGTTTAAAAAAGTTAGAGTGTGCAATGCAGGCAGACGTGCTGCAAATAACGTTCCAATACTGTGAATTGACAAAAGTACAATAGCCACGTTTAGGATGCCACTAGGTACACTGACTGTTTGCTAGTATAATGGCTGAGTTTAAAAAAGTTAGAGTGTGCAATGCAGGCAGACGTGCTGCAAATAACGTTCCAATACTGTGAATTGACAAAAGTACAATAGCCACGTATAGGATGCCACTAGGTACACTGACTGTTTGCTAGTATAATGGCTGAGTTTAAAAAAGTTAGAGTGTGCAATGCAGGCAGACGTGCTGCAAATAACGTTCCAATACTGTGAATTGACAAAAGTACAATAGCCACGTTTAGGATGCCACTAGGTACACTGACTGTTTGCTAGTATAATGGCTGAGTTTAAAAAAGTTAGAGTGTGCAATGCAGGCAGACGTGCTGCAAATAACGTTCCAATACTGTGAATTGACAAAAGTACAATAGCCACGTTTAGGATGCCACTAGGTACACTGACTGTTTGGTAGTATAATGGCTGAGTTTAAAAAAGTTAGAGTGTGCAATGCAGGCAGACGTGCTGCAAATAACGTTCCAATACTGTGAATTGACAAAAGTACAATAGCCACGTTTAGGATACAACTAGGTACAGTGAGTGTTTGCTAGTATAATGGCTGAGTTTAAAAAAGTTAGAGTGTGCAATGCAGGCAGACGTGCTGCAAATAACGTTCCAATACTGTGAATTGACAAAAGTACAATAGCCACGTTTAGGATGCCACTAGGTACAGTGAGTGTTTGCTAGTATAATGGCTGAGTTTAAAAAAGTTAGAGTGTGCAATGCAGGCAGACGTGCTGCAAATAACGTTCCAATACTGTGAATTGACAAAAGTACAATAGCCACGTTTAGGATGCCACTAGGTACACTGACTGTTTGCTAGTATAATGGCTGAGTTTAAAAAAGTTAGAGTGTGCAATGCAGGCAGACGTGCTGCAAATAACGTTCCAATACTGTGAATTGACAAAAGTACAATAGCCACGTTTAGGATGCCACTAGGTACACTGACTGTTTGGTAGTATAATGGCTGAGTTTAAAAAAGTTAGAGTGTGCAATGCAGGCAGACGTGCTGCAAATAACGTTCCAATACTGTGAATTGACAAAAGTATAATAGCCACGTTTAGGATGCCACTAGGTACACTGACTGTTTGGTAGTATAATGGCTGAGTTTAAAAAAGTTAGAGTGTGCAATGCAGGCAGACGTGCTGCAAATAACGTTCCAATACTGTGAATTGACAAAAGTACAATAGCCACGTTTAGGATACAACTAGGTACAGTGAGTGTTTGCTAGTATAATGGCTGAGTTTAAAAAAGTTAGAGTGTGCAATGCAGGCAGACGTGCTGCAAATAACGTTCCAATACTGTGAATTGACAAAAGTACAATAGCCACGTTTAGGATACAACTAGGTACAGTGAGTGTTTGCTAGTATAATGGCTGAGTTTAAAAAAGTTAGAGTGTGCAATGCAGGCAGACGTGCTGCAAATAACGTTCCAATACTGTGAATTGACAAAAGTACAATAGCCACGTTTAGGATGCCACTAGGTACAGTGAGTGTTTGCTAGTATAATGGCTGAGTTTAAAAAAGTTAGAGTGTGCAATGCAGGCAGACGTGCTGCAAATAACGTTCTAATACTGTGAATTGACAAAAGTACAATAGCCACGTTTAGGATGCCACTAGGTACAGTGAGTGTTTGCTAGTATAATGGCTGAGTTTAAAAAAGTTAGAGTGTGCAATGCAGGCAGACGTGCTGCAAATAACGTTCCAATACTGTGAATTGACAAAAGTACAATAGCCACGTTTAGGATGCCACTAGGTACACTGACTGTTTGCTAGTATAATGGCTGAGTTTAAAAAACTTGGAGTGTGCAATGCAGGCAGATGTGCTCTGCAAATGTCTTGGCACTAGTGGGACTATAGCAAAGTCCAATAGCCACGTATAGGATGCCACTAGGTACACTGAGTGTGTGCTAGTATAATGGCTTCGTTATAATTTGTTGGAGTGTGCAACGCAGGCAGATGCGCTCTGCAAATGTCTTGGCACTAGTGGGACTATAGCAAAGTCCAATAGCCACGTATAGGATGCCACTAGGTACACTGAGTGTTTGCTAGTATAATGGCTTCGTTATAATTAGTTGGAGTGTGCAACGCAGGCAGATGCGCTCTGCAAATGTCTTGGCACTAGTGGGACTATAGCAAAGTCCAATAGCCACGTATAGGATGCCACTAGGTACACTGAGTGTTTGCTAGTATAATGGCTGAGTTTAAAAAACTTGGAGTGTGCAATGCAGGCAGATGTGCTCTGCTAATGTCTTTGCACTAGTGGGACTATAGCAAAGTCCAATAGCCACGTATAGGATGCCACTAGGTACACTGAGTGTGTGGTAGTATAATGGCTTAGTTATAATTCGTTGGAGTGTGCAACGCAGGCAGACGTGCTGCAAATGTCTTGGCACTAGTGGGACTATAGCAAAGTCCAATAGCCACGTATAGGATGCCACTAGGTACACTGAGTGTTTGCTAGTATAATGGCTTCGTTATAATTTGTTGGAGTGTGCAACGCAGGCAGATGCGCTCTGCAAATGTCTTGGCCCTAGTGGGACTATAGCAAAGTCCAATAGCCACGTATAGGATGCCACTAGGTACACTGAGTGTTTGCTAGTATAATGGCTGAGTTTAAAAAACTTGGAGTGTGCAATGCAGGCAGATGTGCTCTGCTAATGTCTTTGCACTAGTGGGACTATAGCAAAGTCCAATAGCCACGTATAGGATGCCACTAGGTACACTGAGTGTTTGCTAGTAAAATTGCTTAGTTTAAAAAACTTGGAGTGTGCAATGCAGGCAGATGTGCTCTGCAAATGTCTTTGCACTAGTGGGACTATAGCAAAGTCCAATAGCCACAGATAGGATGCCACTAGGTACACTGAGTGTTTGCTAGTATAATGGCTTACTTAGAATGAGTTGGAGTGTGCAGAGGACAAGAGGGTACAGTGGCAGGATTGTGGTGCTCTGGGTAGAGGAATGGAAGCCTGCCTTTCTATTCCCTCCTAATGGTGAAATGCAGGGAGGAAATCCCTGACCTGGGCTACACAGACGCTGTTGCTGTTTGCAGGACCTGTCACCTATGGCTCTCTGACCCTGCCGGTACGAGCCCTTAAAAGGACTGCTAGAATGTGCTCTCCCTAAGCTGTCTAACGCTGTGTATGCAGCGCATACAGCTGTATCGGCGATAGGACAAAGGACGGATCTGCGATAGTGATGTCTGACACCAAAGACGCAGAAGGCAGATAATGGCGATCGTGAAGAAAATGTCCGGTTTTATAATGCAGGGACATGTGACATGCAGATCCTATCACACATGCCGTTGCTTCTCTGCCTCAAAGTCCACTTAGGTGTGTGTGTGTCTGTGATTGGCTGACATGCTGGCCAGCCCCACAAGACGCGCGCGCTTAGGGAAGGAAGACAAGAAAAAAAAAAAAAAAATGGCGATCGCCATTATAGAAACAGCAGTGATCTGAAGGCGCTGTTCACGCACACTATACACTGAAATGTGATAATAGTTTGATTCACAGAGTGACTTACACTATTACAGCAGAAACCAAGCTAAGATTTAGCTGTTTTTTGGCTGCTAGAACCGTTCTCGAACGTTTCTAGAACTATCGAGCTTTTGCAAAAAGCTCGAGTTCTAGTTCGATCTAGAACATGCCCCAAAATCACTCGAGCCTAGAACTGGAGAACCACGAACCACGAACCGCGCTCAACTCTAATCATGACACGTGGGCTATAACACAATGGACCGTGTGACAAAGAAGAAAGGAGAGAAAGAAGAGGAAGAAAATGCAACTACCTGTAACATTACGTGATAGTCACTGGTAAGTATCACTTGACAATTCAAGTGAAAAAGGATTCCTTTATTAAAGGGTTCTCAGTCGCCTCAGGATCATGAAATACTAGGGTAAATGATATGAGAATGGGTAAGAAGCACCACTAAAGGAAATATGAGATGCAGGACATATATCTATAAACCCCTGAACTACATGATAGAAATAAAAAGAAGAAAAAAGAAAAAAAAGAAGAAAGAAGAAGAACACATAGAATGCGGAAAGAGAATGGGTACAACTACCTGAGTTACTGCAGGGAGGCCCCTGGTTGGTATTGTGAGGGTTAGTGGAATTCCTTCACTGAAGGGTTCTCAGTTGCCTCAGGTTCGTGAAAAATGCTATAGACAAATAATGCCCGGAGAAAAGGGGTTCATATACAGCGAATAATGGTAATACAAGGTACATGTGTCACATGTAATAGTATATATATATATATTGTACTAAGCTCTACACCAGAAATAGAAAGTAGTCCCTCTGCCTTCTGTCTAGGTGCCCTGAGTTATGTCCTGTAAACTGTCACAGGGACCCAGACACACATGTGTAGTAGGGGAATATCCCTGCTGAGATGCCAGTGCTAGAGCACTCGTTTGCTGTGGAGTTGAACGCTATGTGAGCAGTTCTTACCTTCAATGAGCAGAAGTCTCTTTTTTCAGATTTCAATATCTCTGTGGGTATCTGGCAGAAATATGGAATACTCTTTACTGCTAAGACCCTGTACACCACTCCCACTAAAGGGGGCTTTACACGCTGCGACATCGCTAATGCGGAGTCGTTGGGGTCACGGAATTTGTGACGCACATCCGGCCGCATTAGCGATGTTGCTGCGTGTGACACCGATGAGCGATTTTGCATCGCTGCAAAAACGTGCAAAATCGCTCATCGGTGACATGGGTCTCCATTCTCGATTATCGTTACTGCAGCAGTAACGATGTAGTTCGTCGCTCCTGCGGCAGCACACATCGCTCCGTGTGACACCGCAGAAACGAGGAACCTCTCCTTACCTGCCTCCCAGCCGCTATGAGGAAGGAAGGAGGTGGGCGGGATGTTCCGGCCACTCATCTCCGCCCCTCCGCTGCTATTGGGCGGTTGCTCAGTGACGTCGCTGTGACGCCGCACGGACCGCCCCCTTAGAAAGGAGGCGGTTCGCCGGTCACAGCGACGTCGCCGGGCAGGTAAGTATGTGTGACGGGTCTGGTCGGTGTTGTGCAGCATGGGCAGCGATTTGCCCGTGTCGCGCAACAGATGGGGGCGGGTATCCACACTAGCGATATCGGGACCGATATCGCAGTGTGTAAAGTAGCCTTTAATAAACTGTGTAAAGGATTTTAAGTAAAAATCCACAATAAACCAGCGCTAGATGGGTTTTTATAATTTTATTAATAGACCACAAATAAAAAATTTTTTGCTATCCTTGTTTCAAGACAGAGTATTTGATAATATACAATACACTGATTATTACTAAAACCAAGGACCACATAAAACAAGGACCACATAAAATAAAAAATGAAAGTAATGAGAATAAAATTATTTTGTATAACCAATTAACTTCGAGGTGATACAATATTCACATTCATTTAGTTTTACCAGTCTAATGTAATGCCCCGGCCGGTGGCATATATTTTGTTTGGTTAATAATTTAGACTTATACAATGAAAGATGTACTATACCACCCCTGGCTAACTTACAAGTTTTAAGTTGTACAATATAAGTTTGCGACGTTATATTCGCCCCCAGGGCCTGGGGGAATAAACCTCACAACAACTTGACCGCAAAAAACACCCCGGATTTCTCCGTTGATTAGGCTGGAACCGCTATGTACAGGATTGACCTGTTAGACTTCCAGAGCGGACGTTTTGAGGCCAGTGGCCGCGACTAGTGCTGGCTCTGGGGGAGATGTATGGTTACCGACATCCCTCTTTACAGAGCCTTTATAACACTTCACAAGGCCACAAACCAGCCGGTCCCGTATTCTCCCAAATGTACTTTCGAAATCAAGCAGTACGAAGCCACTGAAAGCACCAAGATGTTGGCTGCGGACAACAATAAGATCAGCGGTAACTACTCAGCCTCTCCAGCGGGCAGTCCAGACCGTATCCAGTGTCAGCTGACTGATTCCACACAGGAGGAAGTTGCTTGGCAGGTTAGCACCACACAAGGCTCCGATCCGCTTCCAAACGAGCAATGCAGAACCGCTGGAGGTACCAATGTATCCTGGTTGCAGACAAAGGAAATGTCAGCGGTAACCTCTCAACCTCTCCAGCAGGCAATCCGTACCGTGTCCAGTGGAAGCCGGTTGATTCCACACGAGGGAGAGATTACTTGGCAGGTTATCAACGCACAGGTGAGGTAGGCTAAAAAAAAGAAAACTGATCCGACGCGCGTTTCGGGGGCGTGTAACGGCCCCCTTCCTCAAGGATAACTCAGCTGTTGCCTAGAGCACTATTTATGCATATATTTAATTGGTTATAATTTGCATAAAATTAAACAATGTTTAAATTCAACCAACATTCAATGACCACTACATATATCAATTTGTGAAAGACCGTTCATAATAGCCATATAATATAATTATGTGCAAAGGTTTTTCTAAAGGTTTTTCTAAAAAGATATAGCCTTGCTTGTATCATCATATACTGGGAAGACAATGTGTATATATGCATATGCTTTTTTTCAACAATAAATTTAACAAAAGGACATCATAAAGGTGTAATATAAATTTGCTATAATATGAAAAGCCCCTTATATCTACATCAACCTTGGGCAAGTGAAGCACCAATTTTAATATATATTATGCATATATACACATATATCTCCATGACAATCGCTTTTTTTTTTTTTTTTTTTTTTTCCTTCTCTCCGTATTATTATCAGTACCTATTACTCCTCTACCTATAAAAATATAAATTAATTAAAAGCAAACAGTTCTATATCATTATTGAGTCCATATGGTTTCAAGGTGTTCAATTCAAAAATCCATTGGCTTTCTGCTCGTGACATTTTTTTAATGAAATCGCCACCTCTCCAATCCTTAGTTATTTTTTGTACGCCCCATACTTGGGATCCTTTAAAGGACCCTCCATGTTTTAACACATAATGTCTGGATAGGGGGTGCTTAGTACATTTATTTTTAACACTTCTAATGTGCTCACCCACCCTTTTCCATAGGGGTCTAATAGTTCTCCCAATGTATTTTTTCTGACAGGGACATTGAATGCAATATACTACTCCCTTTGATTGACATGTAATAAATTCTCTAATCATGACTTCTGACTGCCCCTGTAAGAAGGATTTCCGTGAAATATTTTTTGTATTCTTACATACTATACAGCTTTTGCATGGAAAAAAACCTTTCAGGCCAAATAATCCTCCCTTATTAGGTGCTGTAAGATTACGTATGGTGGGTGCCACTAAATTGCCAATATTGTTTGCCTTCCTATATATGAATATAACGTCGCAAACTTATATTGTACAACTTAAAACTTGTAAGTTAGCCAGGGGTGGTATAGTACATCTTTCATTGTATAAGTCTAAATTATTAACCAAACAAAATATATGCCACCGGCCGGGGCATTACATTAGACTGGTAAAACTAAATCAATGTGAATATTGTATCACCTCGAAGTTAATTGGTTATACAAAAGAATTTTATTCTCATTACTTTCATTTTTTATTTTATGTGGTCCTTGTTTTATGTGGTCCTTGGTTTTAGTAATAATCAGTGTATTGTATATTATCAAATACTCTGTCTTGAAACAAGGATAGCAAAAAATGTTTTATTTGTGGTCTATTAATAAAATTATAAAAACCCATCTAGCGCTGGTTTATTGTGGATTTTTACTTAAAATCCTTTACACAGTTTATTAAAGGCTACTTTACACACTGCGATATCGGTCCCGATATCGCTAGTGTGGATATCCGCCCCCATCTGTTGCGCGACACGGGCAAATCGCTGCCCATGCTGCACAACACCGACCAGACCCGTCACACATACTTACCTGCCAGGCGACGTCGCTGTGACCGGCGAACCGCCTCCTTTCTAAGGGGGCGGTCCGTGCGGCGTCACAGCGACGTCACTGAGCGACCGCCCAATAGCAGCGGAGGGGCGGAGATGAGTGGCCGGAACATCCCGCCCACCTCCTTCCTTCCTCATAGCGGCTGGGAGGCAGGTAAGGAGAGGTTCCTCGTTTCTGCGGTGTCACACGGAGCGATGTGTGCTGCCGCAGGAGCGACGAACTACATCGTTACTGCTGCAGTAACGATAATCGAGAATGGAGACCCATGTCACCGATGAGCGATTTTGCACGTTTTTGCAGCGATGCAAAATCGCTCAACGGTGTCACACGCAGCAACATCGCTAATGCGGCCGGATGTGCGTCACAAATTCCGTGACCCCAACGACTCCGCATTAGCGATGTCGCAGCGTGTAAAGCCCCCTTTAGTGGGAGTGGTGTACAGGGTCTTAGCAGTAAAGAGTATTCTATATTTCTGCCAGATACCCACAGAGATATTGAAATCTGAAAAAAGAGACTTCTGCTCATTGAAGGTAAGAACTGCTCACATAGCGTTCAACTCCACAGCAAACGAGTGCTCTAGCACTGGCATCTCAGCAGGGATATTCCCCTACTACACATGTGTGTCTGGGTCCCTGTGACAGTTTACAGGACATAACTCAGGGCACCTAGACAGAAGGCAGAGGGACTACTTTCTATTTCTGTTGTAGAGCTTAGTACAATATATATATATATACTATTACATGTGACACATGTACCTTGTATTACCATTATTCGCTGTATATGAACCCCTTTTCTCCGGGCATTATTTGTCTATAGCATTTTTCACGAACCTGAGGCAACTGAGAACCCTTCAGTGAAGGAATTCCACTAACCCTCACAATACCAACCAGGGGCCTCCCTGCAGTAACTCAGGTAGTTGTACCCATTCTCTTTCCGCATTCTATGTGTTCTTCTTCTTTCTTCTTTTTTTTCTTTTTTCTTCTTTTTATTTCTATCATGTAGTTCAGGGGTTTATAGATATATGTCCTGCATCTCATATTTCCTTTAGTGGTGCTTCTTACCCATTCTCATATCATTTACCCTAGTATTTCATGATCCTGAGGCGACTGAGAACCCTTTAATAAAGGAATCCTTTTTCACTTGAATTGTCAAGTGATACTTACCAGTGACTATCACGTAATGTTACAGGTAGTTGCATTTTCTTCCTCTTCTTTCTCTCCTTTCTTCTTTGTCACACGGTCCAGACTGCCAGGACCCAACTACCACCATTTTTCCCCCCTAGAAAGACACGACACCGTTCTCTTATAAATTAAAATACTTTTATTTGAATTTTCCATTTTGGAGAGAGGCATGGAGAAAAAACCACTCTCATCTTTTGGCATAAAATTTGGTCGCAGCTTTAAACCAGGCATTAACTTGCCAACATCACGGGGTTCAGGTAAATGTACCGCCTTCCGGCCGTCCGGCGCGGGTATTTCACCACCACTTTTTCTACCCCTTCCGCTGCTGCGACTTAAACACAGAAAACTCAATCAACTTGGAAAACAAAAAGGGAGGGAGGGTGGGAAAACAGGTCCGGGTCCTGCAGCCGAGAGGCTGGAAGCTGGGCAGCACGGTGATATGTATCCAGGAGGCGGGGCTTAGGCCAGTCACACCACAGGAGGCGGGGGCGGCAGGTCAGTGTCTTTCTAGGGGGAGACCTCTATTTAAACATGCATAGGGGCCAGCAGTCAGGGGGCAGCATCTCAAGTTTCTGGCTGCAGTGCCCCTCAGACTGCCAGGACCCAACTACCACCATTTTTCCCCCCTAGAAAGACACGACACCGTTCTCTTATAAATTAAAATACTTTTATTTGAATTTTCCATTTTGGAGAGAGGCATGGAGAAAAAACCACTCTCATCTTTTGGCATAAAATTTGGTCGCAGCTTTAAACCAGGCATTAACTTGCCAACATCACGGGGTTCAGGTAAATGTACCGCCTTCCGGCCGTCCGGCGCGGGTATTTCACCACCACTTTTTCTACCCCTTCCGCCAAGGAGCAGCACCGCGCCAGCAAGCTGCGACCCCCCCCAAAAACTGAAATACCTGAGCCGTCCCAGGCATTTCCGAAACCACCATATCCATAACATCATCATTTTGGGGTGTACCCATCCGAGCTTAAGGACAGCCAAATATTGCCTTCCAGCTGGCGGTGCCAGACCAACAACCTCTTTTTTTTTTTTTTTTTTTTTTTTTAAAAAACACTTTATTAACAGCACAACTTGGGTAGGCCCTGATCGACCATGCGCCAGGAGAGATCCTTATCACATTCTTCCATAGCTCCAAGCCACCTGGGCCAGAGGGTAACCTTCGACCGGATCGTTGTAACACTCCACACTAAAACAGGGAAACTTGTACCTCTCTGACCGGATAAGGGTAAGAGGCCTAGCTAGACGGCCTTGGACCAGCTACTTGAAGCCTATGTGTATCACCAAGTCGGTTGTAGAAAAGAGAGCTCACGCAATCTTGATCGCCTCTGATAGACCCACAGCTGAGCCAAGCTCCGGCAACCTTTCCAATTACTTTCACTGTAACAGGAACCAAGAACCGACCACCAAGGCGAAGAGGCGAAGATCCGCTCTCCTCGCAGACAACATACATGGAAGTAACCTCGGACCCAATCACTGGGCCGACTTGGATCTGAAAGGCAAAAACACTGTCAGAACAGGGAATTCTCGTAACCATCAAACACCTCGTCTCTCCAAGGTGGTACTGACAAAAAGACAAAAACCCACAAAAAATTTTTTTTTTTTTTTTTTTTTTTTTGGATAAACAAATCACAATCATGTCATTTTACATTAGCCCTGTACACTGTTCTGAATCTCCTTACGTGTCGAATAAAACCCGATTTCAAAAAACCAACTCCGACCTGACGTCCCTCATAATGCATTTCCATTGTCGTTACCTGATCCACTGAAAACTGTGCTCATGTATGCTGGCTCCTGAAGCCTTGTAGCACCCCAACTTTGGGAGAGTACGTGCCGGGTACCACGGCTGGCAAACACCAAAATAACGAGTAACCGTCGCATTACCAACCAAAAACCAGCCCACAAAATGGAGGACCAACTACGTAACGCTAAAATGAAGGGCCGTCGTCATGGGTAAAAACTGGTCCCATACACCCGCTCGCCTAAGAGACATAAACGACGTCGGGACACCCGCCGAGTGAGGGAAAAAGATCCAAAATATCAATGTATAGATTTGCAATGGGGCGAACAATCCAAACCCCCACTTTTTTCTTTTTTTTTTTTTTTTTTTTTTTTAAAACAAAACAAACAATCTTCGGCTAAAAAAGAATAGGCCTACTGTGCTCCACTCGCTTACCATAATCATCCAACCCTTCAATACCTTTCACCCCACAAGACCCTCATCGCTTCAGTACCGTTCCGCAATTTAAAAATGGGAAGACCGACCTCGTAACAGTTTGCTTGCAACCGAAATTGGTGCACATTCGCTGAATACTGCAGGGTGTGTATTACTAGAGGGTGGCTTGTAAAATCGTCACGCACATCAACCACCAGAGCAACACCCGCTGAATAACGTACCATCGAACCGTCAGGTCAATGCAAAATGGAGGCCCGGATCATAGGCCTAACTTCACCGAGCACCCCACCATCTAGCTGAGAACTCCAACCTTGATCCTGCTGGTGGGTTGAGTTACCAAAATACCTGAGATTGGGATTGCAATAAGGTGCCCGATACTAACCCGGAACCCAGATGCCTGTTTTGCCTTCAACCCTGCGTTGACCCATAATCATTCCAAGCCACAAAAACCTAATCAGCCTGATTACTTATTCGAGGAAAGGGCTGTAGTTGGTTAAGGCTTTTACCCACCGGCATCGTCGGACCACTGGTCATTCTCCTATTTCCCAGTCCACCCCCCCTTTTGTGTAGCTGGAACCGAAATAGGGGGAAAGGCGCAATCAAAGTTAGGTTAATGGACCATGTCCCCCCGGGCCCAGCATAGTATCATAGTTTTTAAGGTTGAAGGGAGACTCTAAGTCCATCTAGTTCAACCCGTAGCCTAACATGTTGATCCAGAGGAAGGCAAAAAAACCCCAATGTGGCAAACAAGTTCCAATGGGGAAAAAATTTCCTTCCTGACTCCACATCCGGCAATCAGACTAGTTCCCTGGATCAATACCCTGTCATAAAATCTAATATACATAACTGGTTATATTAAATTTTTCAAGAAAGGCGTCCAGTCTCTGCTTAAATGTTAGTAGTGAATCACTCATTACAACATCATGCGGCAGAGAGTTCCATAGTCTCACTGCTCGTACAGTAAAGAATCCTCGTCTGTGATTATGATTAAACCTTCTTTCCTCAAGACGTAGCAGATGCCCTCGTGTTCCAGTCGCAGGCCTAGGTGTAAATAGATCTTTGGAAAGGTCTCTGTACTGTCCCCTCATATATTTATACATTGTGATTAGATCTCCCCTAAGCCTTCGTTTTTCCAGACTAAATAACCCCAAGTTTAATAACCTGTCTTCGTATTGCAGCCCCCCCATTCCTCTAATAATCTTGGTCGCTCTTCTCTGCACCCTCTCCAGTTCAGCTATGTCCTTCTTATATATCGGTGACCAGAATTGTACACAGTATTCTAAGTGCGGTCGCACTAGTGACTTGTACAGAGGTAGAACTATATTTTTTTCATGAACACTTATACATCTTTTAATACATCCCATTATTTTATTAGCCCTGGCAGCAGCTGCCTGACACTGTCCACTAAAGTGAAGTTTACCATCCACCCATACACCCAAGTCTTTTTCTGTGTCTGTTTTACCCAGTGTTCTACAATTAAGTACATAATCATAAATGTTATTCCCTCTACCCAAGTGCATGACCTTACATTTATCTACATTAAACTTCAATTGCCACTTCTCAGCCCAATCCTCCAATTTACATAAATCTCCCTGTAATATAAAATTATCCTCCTCTGTATTGATTACCCTGCAGAGTTTAGTATCATCTGCAAATATTGAAATTCTACTCCGCATGCCCCCAACAAGGTCATTTATAAATATGTTGAAAAGAAGCGGGCCCAATACTGACCCCTGTGGTACCCCACTATGAACTGAGACCCAGTCCGAGTACGTACCATTAATAACCACCCTTTGTTTCCTATCACTGAGCCAGTTTTTAACCCAGTTACACATATTTTCCCCTATCCCCATTATTCTCATTTTATGTACCAACCTTTTGTGTGGCACCGTATCAAAAGCTTTTGAAAAGTCCATATACACAACATCCACTGCATTTCCCTGGTCCAGGCTTGAACTTACCTCTTCATAGAAGCTGATCAAATTAGTTTGACAGGATCGATCCCTCATAAACCCATGTTGATACTCTGTCATAAGGTTATTTTTCTTGAGATACTCCAGTATAGCATCTCTCAAGAAACCCTCAAGGATTTTACCAACCGTAGAGGTTAAACTTACCGGCCTATAATTTCCCGGCTCAGTTTTTGTCCCCTTTTTGAATATTGGCACCACATTTGCTATGCGCCAGTCCTGCGGTACCGACCCTGTTATTAAGGAATCTGAGAAGATTAAAAATAATGGTCTATCTATCACAGAACTCAATTCCTGTAGTACTCTGGGGTGTATGCCATCCGGGCCCGGAGATTTGTCAACCTTAGTGATTTCGAGGCGGTGGCGTACTTCCTGCTGGGTTAAGCAGGTAATATTCAAGGGTGAATTTATGGCATCACTGGTCATGTCATCTGCCATGGCATTTTCTTGTATAAAAACCGTAGAAAAAAAGTCATTCAGCAGGTTAGCTTTACCCTCATCCCCTTCCACCATTTCACCAAGACTATTTTTAAGGGGGCCAACACTATCGCTTTTCAGTTTTTTACTGTTTATGTAGTTAAAGAATATTTTAGGATTATTTTTACTTTCTCTCGCAATGAGTCTCTCTGTCTCAAACTTAGCTAACTTAATTTGCTTTTTACATATTTTATTTAATTTTCTATAATTATATAATGCCTCATCACTACCTACCCTCTTTAATTCTTTTAAGGCTTTCTGTTTTTCTTTTATTGCTTCCCTTACAGCTCTATTTAGCCATAGGGGTTTCCTCCTATTTCTAGCATGTTTGTTCCCATAGGGTATATTTTCTGCACAAGCCCTATTCAGGATGCTCATAAAAGTCTCCCATTTGCTTTGTGTACTTTTATTACTTAGTACATCATCCCAGTTTATTGCACTAAGATAATCTCTCAACCGTTTAAAATTTGCTTTCCTGAAGTTTAGTGTCCTTGTAGCCCCTCTACTATACATCTTACTAAAGAATACATGAAAACTTATTATTTTGTGATCACTATTCCCCAAGTAACCCCCAACTTGTATATTTGATATGCGGTCTGGCCTATTGGTTAGTACAAGGTCTAGTAGTGCTCCCCCTCTTGTGGCATAAGGAGCATTTTTTTTTTTTTTTTTATATATAACTATATAAACACTTTGTATCGCAAATGATCCCAAACAGCTGGCCCTGCAACGCCGTAATACTCCATCTACAAATCTGTCTGTTCCTGCTCTTGAAACTATTATGGCATGGCACGGTGGCTCAATGGCTAGCTGCAGCCCTGGGGTCCTGGGCCCAAATCCCGCCAAGGACACCATCCGCAAGGAGCCTGTACGTTCTCCCCGTGACTGCGTGGGTCTACTCCGGGCACTCTAGCCTCCTCCCACACCCCCATAAACATACAGATAGGGAATCCAGACCGTAAGCCCCGATGGGGCAGCGTCCCCAATCCATGCAACGCACACAAAAACTAAAAGTGAATTTATACCTTTTAGAATATGTATGTGGAAGTAATTGTCCAGAAAATATTAGCGGGCATAATTATTCTGCGAATAGCTAACATTGCCGGTTTTCCCATCTCACTTGTTTATTTTCAGTTCTTACGGTAAGGAAAACCAATTAAAACATACGTAATTAACCAAAGAGGGAAAATCTAGTAAAAAAGGATGAAAATTACTTCACTACAAAAAAGAAGCAGTTTTAGAAAAACAATCAAACCATGCAAATGTACAGAGATATACTTCTCACATTTCGATAAAACTAACTGTGACCAATATAGATCCCTTCTTTCAATTACAGCATGACATTAGGGGTAAAACAGGGGGGTTAGATCCCGTGATCCCATAATATTGTCACTAATCAATAAATCACTTGAAGGGTCAGTTAACCGGTGGCAACAAGATTATTACAAGGAATGGAGGCCGCCTGTATTAAACTAAGGTTGAAAAATTAAGATATGTTTAATTTTTGAAAGACGTCTCAGAGGATATCTCATTTGTACCTCTTCCGACAGGCCTACAAGCTGCCGTAACCCTCAGTCCGATACAGCGCCGCACAATCAGCTCTGCCCTCATCTACTGTCTCCTCACCCATCCCCTGTAGACTGTGAGCCCTCGCGGGCAGGGTCCTCTCTCCCCCTGTACCAGTCTGTGCCTTGTACGGTTTATGATTATTATACTGGTACCTATTATGTAAAAACCCCTTTCGCATGCAAAGCGCCATGAATTATATGGCGCATAATAAATAATAATAATTTGTATAAATACCCGTGTGGTCAATATAAATAAACTGCCACCAAACTTAATCCTCCGAAATAGGGAAGGCTTCTTTACAGTTAGAGCAGGTAGATTGTGGAATGCTGTCTACAAGGGGTAGGAATGCTAGATACCATCACAGCTTTTAACAGAAACGGGGGAGGGCGATTCCCTCAGCACCAATAACATTGTTATAAATAACTTAGTGACAACATGTAGAGCTGGGCGGGACGCCTGTTACCTGTGACGTCACGTTATCCTCCCTAGGGGGACTTATCCCACCCCGCATTCCCCATCAGGGTACTCACCTGGTGATTCAGGAAATGACAAGACGACTGGATCTAGATCTACCCACGTAACGCCTGCTACGACGACGCTCACACCTATCCAAGGGTTAAGATGACAGACTCCGGACATGGTGGCTACCCATGCCAAAGCTTGCTACCGTGACCCCTGCACATGACCGTACAACGCGATAGTCGGCACCGCACCCACCGCCGCCATAACATGCTGAAATCCCCTGTGTGACAACGGGGCGGGGCTGTTAACAGTCACCATTGTCATAATGTCAAATGGAGTGTGTTTTGGCCTGGGAGGGGGCTTGGTGTAGGTGTGGTATCAGCAGGAGGGAAAACACGCCACCTGCTGACTGTTGCTTCTTGCCCCTGTTCACTACCAGCCCCCCTCAATTTGAACATTGAAGTCCTAACAGAATCCCTTAACCCGCCCGCTCACTGGGAGACCCACATGGTCCCTGGTTCATTCCCAGGCTAGCCCCCTTGGCATTCCCGGGGCATACAAACGGAGGGGAGGGGAAGTTCAGTGCGTGTGGGATGGGGTGATTTGACTCTTGCAGGTTAGTGCCTGCATACTAGATTCTCCCCTACCGTGCCTCCAACCTGCGCTGTGACAGGGACTGCACTGAGTCTGCAATTCAATTAGGCTGTGTGCCTAATTCATGCGTCCTGCGTCCCCTGCACAGTCTATGGAGACTGTGTAGAGGCCGTACGCACGTTGCATAGTAGAACGCAGCGATTCAGCTGTTGCCCGAATCGCTGTGTTCTAAGAAGTGACATGTCACTTCCGTGCGCTTTGCCGGCAGCTCCTGCTCTGTCTATGGCAGGAGCTGCAGGCTGAGCGCACGTTCTCTACCGGCACCATGCGCCTCAGAACGGAGCTTTTCAGCTGCGCTCTGAGGCACACCTTTTAGGTGCCGTGCAGAGCGCACACAGCCCTACCCAGCTCCTCCTCGGCACTGGCGACGGTGTCTGGTCGGCGGTTGCTGGGCGGCGGGTGGGCGGGGCCAATGACAAAGAGCGCGAAGCGCTCTTTTTCAAACTTAATGGCGGCTCAAGCTGACCGGCGGGCGGGTAGTTCCCTCAGAACGCCGCTCGCCGGCGCACGTAGCTTGAGCCTCAGCAGGGAGGGAGCCGCTCATAGCAAACAGCGCCGTGAGCAGAACGCTTTCCTCCATGCTGATTTTAGGGGAGGAGGGGGGGGGTGGGAGGAGGGGGGGGGGGGGTGGGGGGAGGGGGGGGGGTGAGGTTGTTAAATAATGGCGAGCACAAGCGGACCAGCGGGCGGGTAGTTCCCTTAGAACGCCGCGCTCACCGGTCACACATCGCTTGTGCCTCAGCATAGAGGGAGCCGCTCACAGCTAACAGTGCTGTGAGCTGAAACGCTTACCTCCCTGCTGATAGCTCTCTTACCGCCTCCAGGAGCGGGTCCCTGTGTCCGGCTGCCCAAACAGGTCCGGGTCCTGCAGCCGAGAGGCTGGAAGCTGGGCAGCACGGTGATATGTATCCAGGAGGCGGGGCTTAGGCCAGTCACACCACAGGAGGCGGGGGCGGCAGGTCAGTGTCTTTCTAGGGGGAGACCTCTATTTAAACATGCATAGGGGCCAGCAGTCAGGGGGCAGCATCTCAAGTTTCTGGCTGCAGTGCCCCTCATTGTGTTATAGCCCACGTGTCATGATAACACTTGTACCATCTTTTCATTTAGATTCCACCTACAATTATTTACCGATTCCAGTTCTGAAATAGGCTTTCATGATCTACTCACTAGAATTCTCAAGTGCATAAGGTACTGAGACATATACATGTTCACACCATTATAAAGAACAAAGTATAAACATTGAGGTTTTTCTCACACCCATGTTCCTGTGTTCTTTGATATGATATGTGTTCATTTCCTTCACTATATAGGATTGCAAGTTTGGCAATGACGCTATACAATTGAACACATATCATCCTGTTATCCATATAGGTGTGTATTTACCTGCTTGACTATTTTTGGTTGTTTGATCCAGAATGTTTCTCCAGATAGGTCATGTGGAAATTTTCTTTCCTCAGTACAAATGTTTTCACTATGGCTTTGGAAAAATTTTTTGTATGTGCATCATGGTCATTTGACCCATTGTACTCTCAAGTAGCAATATATTGTACTGTTATGTTGTACTATGTACTAATTACGTGTTTATATGGTTTTGTAACCCTTTATGATCTTAGATAACTTTATCCTTGATAAAGACCTAAAAACAAGGTCGAAACGTTGGATGAATTATCCTTTTGCACAAATAAAGAATTTTCAGCATTCCAAGAGTTCTTTTCTTACGTTATTGATCACTATAGTGTGCCAGAGCTATTTCTATTGAATTGACTCTTATTTTTTCTGAGCACCTGCTATATACACAGTGACCCAGACATATTCAAGTTTCATTCAGAAGGCAGAGGGAAGCCTTAGCAGCTGAGCCTATATCTTGGCTTGTGAGCATTAGAACAGGCCGGCGATTACAGGGTAACATGAAAAATGTCCAGCTTGCATTATGACTAGAACATGACAATATCCTTTTAAGTACTAACCTATGATGCGTTCCTAAGCAGTTGATGTTATATGTTCTACATTTCATTTTCTGCATACTTTACAAGTAGTAGAATTTGCTTTGATATAGGCAACTGGATTTTCACAATGAAAAGGCAAAGGATAACGCCCGAAAAAGACGCCATACATTATGTCAGTGCCATCACTGACAAACCTGGATTGACCATGAAATACATCAATCCCCTTAAAGGTGAGTTAAAACAAGTTTTAACTAAATTGCCTTAATATTGTCATGCATTAGAATGACTGTCTTAGGTAATGATAAATATTTTCTACAGGAAGAGGAGTGTTTGCTGAAACTGAAATCGAAAAAGGGAGTTTTGTTGCAGAATATCGAGGCGAGCTCACGTATGCACTTACGATGGTAGACAACTACTCGAGATTTATGGTTGTGGTACAAGTCAAAGATCTAATGGCCCATACTGCAGCGAAGGTCTTCCAAGCACACTTATGCAGACCTCATGGCTACTCAGAGAGAGTCCTCACAGATCAAGGCACAGCCTTTGAAGCGGAAATCTTCAAGGACTTCTGCAGCTTTTACCGATGCAGGAAGATGCGCACTACACCCTACCATGCTCAAACCAATGGTTATCAACCTGCTCAGGACTTTACCCCATATTCCAGATGTGGCCTTACAAGTGATTTATAGAGGGGTAACAATACGTTGGGATCACCGGATCTAATCTCCCTTTTTATACACCCTAAAATCTTGTTTGCTTTAGAATAAACAATAACATCATAAAGGTATAGCAGTACCGTTTCAAAGTTTCGGTGTCCCAAGCAGCATTCCATCAGCCTCTGGAAGGTTCCTGGCAAATTGCACAGCTCGAAGGGCATGCTTTTGAACTCGCAGAGACCCATCGGGGTGGCAAAGGCGGTCTTCTCCCGGTCTGCCTCAGCAACGGACACTTGCCAATAGCGACTAGTGAGATCAAGGGTAGAAAAATAATTTGCAGTTCTCAATGCAGCTAGCTATTCCTCAATACAGGGGAGTGGTGCTGTCCTTCTTCTTTAACAGGACCAACGGAGCTGCCCAGAGGCTACAACTGTCACGGATAACCCCAGCCTCCTTCATGTTGCTCAACATGTCCTTGGTACACTGGTAATGTGCAGGTAGTTTTGGCTTATATCTCTCTTTGATGGGTGGGTGTGCACTTGTGGGGATGTAGTGTTTGACCCCTTTTATTCTTCAAAAGTCTAGCGGATGTTTGCTGAAGACTTGCTCGTATTCTTGCACTAGCCTGTAGACCCCCTTCTTGTGATGTGAAGGTGTGGAGTCAGTGCCTACGTGTAATTCCTTACACCACTCCTCTGGCTGACTTGGTGAGCTGTCACTGAATGGGTGGGCTGAAGCAATGGTGGATGCTGCTGTTTGGATAGCATGTGTATCTACTGAGAACAGCTTATCAATGGTGGCAAATCGGAGCAGCTTAATCTCTTGCTCTCCGCAGTTCAACACTCTCATGGGCACTCTTCCCTTCCATATTAATGAATAAAACTATGATGTAAATAGCATATAGATACCCCACAAATGCAGATAAAAGTAGGTTATGGGAAAAGGGGGAAGAGAGAAACAGGAAAATAGTGGAATAAAGTATACCTTCCAGGTGGGAGAGGAAATGGCAGCACAGCCAGTGGAGGTGAAGCAAGGGGAGCCTGCAACTAAAGAGTTGAGAGCGTTATCACATGGTGACTGAGCCTGATTGTAACGGGAGCATAGAGGTGCCGATCCTGTCTTACCTGCGTTGGTGTAGAAGTGGGTGTCCTGTGGTGGAGTCAGCTATGTGCAGTGGTGGCCGTGGGTTCTTTTATGTGCGACCGTAGTAATAGCTGCGCCCACTTCCTGTATGGGAGTGGAATGCAGTGAGGGTAATGGAACGCACGCCTGCGCATTTGTGTTTAACGTCGCGCATGTGCAGAACGGAGAAAAGGCTGCGCTCACTTCCTAATGAAAGGGAGTGAGACGCATCTGGGAAGGGAAGGGAAAAGATTAGGGTTTGGGGATGATGAAAGGGCTTTCTACGGGCAAGGATGGCAAAGGGTGGCAGTGACGGAAAGTCAGGCAGCCTGTCCTGTCCTGTCCTGTCCGTCCGTCTTTTTGTATCATGAATTGGAAAGACTGCAAGGGGGAGGGGAGGTGCTTGTGTCCAAAAGGAGGAGTTATTCAGATTCATTGCAGTGGGCGGCGGCTGCAAAAAGCACCATTCTTCTTGTTTTTGCTCTGCAAAACAGCCTTTTCAAGGGTTGGCTTGGGTGACAAAATGTCTTCTGTAGGCGTGGGTGTGTCTCCCTCTCCCTAAGATGTGTCCGGTATAGGCCAGGGTGCCACTCAAGGCCGTAACCAATTCGGGTTATAGCTTCTCGGCCTTTTGGCTAAGATCAAGTGTAGTTTCGGAGGACGCTACCTTGGTCGGTACTGGAAGGTGCCTGGGATTGCACGTCTGCCGGCCTTGAGGAAGTGTGTGCGCCTTCTGGTGACACATAGCCCTCTTGTGCCTGGACGGTTCCCAGGCAACGGGAGGCGATCACCTTTGTTATTTTGAAGTCCTACTGATAAACAGAAAAAAAAAAAAATTAAATCTGTTCTTATCAGTTTAATATCTGATACGTCCCCTCTCTGGGGACCATATATTAAATGGATTTTTAGAACAAGGAGATGGAAAAAATCTTGCTCTGTCCACTGCACGCATTGACCTGGTATTGCAGTACCTCCAGGACCGGTGCACCCCTTCTTAACCCAGTTTCCAAAAGCAGAACTCAATTCACCTGATTCAAATGAGCCCCATTAGTTAATTGAAAGAAAGCAAAAACTTTATATGCACCTCAATTTGGCCAATTCACTTTTCACACTTTCACCCTTTTTTTTATCTTTCACACCTTTTACTTGCTTTATTGATGCAAAAAGCTGTGCCAAATAGCAAACTCATCTCCACTCAACTTGACCAACTCTGCTATGTCCCGTGCAGTATCTTATTCTCAGTCTTATCTAGATCATTTGCAATTGAATAGAATAGATCCCTTTTGGCTGCTTATGACTGTGTAAAATATGTAGTTTTACTGGGCTGGGATGAGAGAATCCATTGAAGCATGGTGTAGGGATTGTGGTTCCTGTGTGCTAAGAAGAGAGGCTGGCACCAGCCAGAAAGCCCCATTGCAGCCAATAATCACTTAATAACTTTTTCAACTTGTCATCATATGGGAGGCCTTCCATTCCTTGTAGTAGTCTAGTTGCCCACCTTTGAACTGACTCTAACTTCTGAATGTCCTTATTAAAATGTGGAGCCCAAAACTGGTTCCCATATTCCAGATGTAGCCTTACAAGTGATTTATAGAGGTGTAACAATACGTTGGGATCACGGGATCTAATCTCCCTTTTTATACACCCTAAAATCTTGTCCCAAGCAGCATTCCATCAGCCTCTGGAAGGTTCCTGGCGCATTGCACAGCTCGAAGGGCATGCTTTTGAACTCGCAGAGACCCATAGGGGTGGCGAAGGCGGTCTTCTCCCGGTCTGCCTCAGCAACGGACACTTGCCAATAGTGACTAGTGAGATCAAGGGTAGAAAAATAATTTGCAGTTCTCAATGCAGCTAGCGATTCCTCAATACGGGGAGTGGTGCCGTCCTTCTTTTTTAACAGGATCAACAGAGCTGCCCAAAGGCTACAACTGTCACGGATAACCCCAGCCGCCTTCATGTTGCTCAACATGTACTTGGTACACTGGCAATGTGAAGGTGGTATTGGCTTATAGCTCTCTTTGATGGGTGGGTGTGCACCTGTGGGGATGTGGTGTTGGACCCCTTTTATTCCCCCAAAATCTAGCGGGCTTCCCACCGGTAACCCGCTCCCCAGCTTGGATGGATGCTGAGGGAGCCCCTTTTGCCCGCAGGCTCTGGCCCTGGGAACTGTAGCCTTGGCGGTGACTGTGCTTCCCTCTACGGTGTGAGCTGTTGCCTTCAATCGGGTCTTGACTGCTGGGAAACCCTGGAGGTTTCTGTCGCTAACGGATTTGACCGGTTTTACGGCGACTCCTAGCCTGGTCGGGGTCCGTAGGCCCTGCCGGATGGTGCTGGCTTCTCTTCACTCCCCGATCTGGTACCGGCGGGCCACCGCCCATCCCCGGTCCGTACGGTTCACTCCAATCAGCCTCTCCTGCAGAAGGTCACCACCGTCTGCCAACCTTGCTGAGTGCCCGGGCCACACACCCGGACACGGTCAGTCTCCTCTCCTCTTCACTTCTCTAACTCCAAAACTGATCTCTAATCTGACTCCTTTTCCCGCCTCCAGGACTGTGAACTCCTCGGTGGGTGGGATCAACCGCCTGGCCCACCCCCTGGTGTGGACATCAGCCCCTGGAGGAAGGCAACTAGGATTTGTGTTTAGCTTCGGTGTGCCTAGCCGGAGTGTAGAGTGTGTTGGTGTAGTACCTGTGACGACCTGGCTTGTCCAGGGCGCCCATGTGGGGTGTTGGCAGTGTATTTGCGCCTGCGTTCAAAGGTTTGCTGAATGGATAACTGAACGCTGCGCTGGGACAAGGACGTGCTTGATGATGGTGTTATTTCTGAGTAGGCAACTGCAGGTGCAGGACCGGAGGAGGCTTGTTCGCAGGCAGCATGGACAGGGGATTGGCTCGCATGCACAACCAGCGAAGACGTAGCAGTGACATTAGCAAGCACTGCTCCTCGACTGTGTTGTACTTCCCACAAAGTCGGGTGCTTGGCTGACATGTGCCTGATCATGCTGGTGGTGGTCAGGCTGCTAGTTTTGGTACCCCTGCTGATGCTGGCACGGCAGGTGTTGCAAATGGCCTTTTTAGAATCATCTGGATCCAACTTAAAAAACTGCCAGACTCGGGAAGACCTAACATTTGTACAGGCACCTTGTGTCGTGTTGTTGTTCCGGGGAACGGTTGCCTGACTTCTGCCTGGAGCCACCACCCTGCTTCTTACTGCCTGTTGGGATGCTACGCCTCCCTCCCCCTGTGCACTGCTGTCCTCGCTCTGCATATCCTCCTGCCAGGTTGGGTCAGTTACTGGATCATCCACCACGTCGTCTTCCTCTTCCGCACCCTGCTCCTCCTCCTGACTTCCTGACAATTGTGTCTCATCATCGTCCACCCCTTGTTGAGACACGTTGCCAACTTCGTGAGAACGTGGCTGCTCAAATATTTGGCCATCTGTACATACGATCTCCTCATGACCCACTTCAACATGAGCTGGCGAGAGGCCAGAATGTGCGAATGGAAATGTGAACAGCTCTTCCGAGTGTCCAAGTGTGGGATCATTAATGTCCGAGGACGTGTACTCAGCCTTGTGGTAGGAAGGAGGATCAGGTTCTGAAATGTGCGGTGCAGTATCACGGCTACTGACACTTGACCGTGTGGAAGACAGAGTGTTTGTGGTGGTGCCAATCTGACTGGAAGCATTATCCGCTATCCAACTAACAACCTGTTGACACTGGTCTTGGTTCAAGAGCGGTGTACTGCTGCGGTCCCCAAGAATTTGGGACAGGACGTGCGAGCGACTAGATGTGGCCCTTTGTTGTGGCAAAATTAGAGCTTGCCCACGACCTCGGCCTCTGCCTGCACCACCATCACGTCCACTTCCTTGTTCCTTGCCAACGCCCTTGCGCATTTTGCAATGCTGTGCTGACGTGTATTCACTAGACTTGGGCGTTATATCAAAGTTTGTGCAAATTGTGCACCTGTACGCTGCCACCGACAGGCACACACGTGCGGTTTTTAAATGCAAGCACGGACGCACTAAGAACCTAACAGGTTTTAGGAGCAAAAATTAATGACGAGAACTCTGACACTATCAGCCACTGCTGACTGACGTGTATTATACACTACACTTGTGCGTTATATAATAGTTTGGTAAAAACGCACACAAGTGCACCTGTACGCTGCCACCGACAGGCACACACGTGCGGTTTTTAAATGCAAGCACGGACGCACTAAGAACCTAACACAGGTTTTAGGAGCAAAAATTAATGACGAGAACTCTGACACTATCAGCCACTGCTGACTGACGTGTATTATACACTACACTTGTGCGTTATATAATAGTTTGGTAAAAACGCACACAAGTGCACCTGTACGCTGCCACCGACAGGCACACACGTGCGGTTTTTAAATGCAAGCACGGACGCACTAAGAACCTAACACAGGTTTTAGGAGCAAAAATTAATGACGAGAACTCTGACACTATCAGCCACTGCTGACTGACGTGTATTATACACTACACTTGTGCGTTATATAATAGTTTGGTAAAAACGCACACAAGTGCACCTGTACGCTGCCACCGACAGGCACACACGTGCGGTTTTTAAATGCAAGCACGGACGCACTAAGAACCTAACACAGGTTTTAGGAGCAAAAATTAATGACGAGAACTCTGACACTATCAGCCACTGCTGACTGACGTGTATTATACACTACACTTGTGCGTTATATAATAGTTTGGTAAAAACGCACACAAGTGCACCTGTACGCTGCCACCGACAGGCACACACGTGCGGTTTTTAAATGCAAGCACGGACGCACTAAGAACCTAACAGGTTTTAGGAGCGACAATTGCTGAGAAGTCTGACACTATCAGGACTGTTTTAGACTGTGTACACCAGCCCCAGATATGATGAAGGCTGGTATACGGTCACCACTAGGAATGGCTATATACCCTGCCTGCCTGCCTGCCTGTATACTGCTACAATAGTCCTGACAAGGACTCTTTTGGTCACTAGCCTGTATTCCAACCTGGCTATACCCTGCCTGTATACAGCAACAATAGTCCTGAGAAGGACTCTGCTACTGTACTCCGACCTGGCTATACCCTGCCTGCCTGTATACAACTAGAATAGTCCTGAGAAGGACTTTTGGTCACACTGTTTGCAGCCCTGCTACGGAAATAGCTATAAAGGGCCGCAAACCTTTCCCTGAAGCAGCGACCCTCTCCCTGCACTGACTGTCTGGATAGCTGTGAGCAGAGCACAGCGCGCCCGCCGGTATAAAGGCTCGGTCACGCTGTGCAGGCCGGCCAATCACTGCAATTCCACAACTAACAGGGCTGTGGCATTGCAGTGGTCTGCCAGCCAATCCCTGCATGAGGGCTGGCTCTCAAAAGAGCGCCAACATGCAGGGATGAAGACCACGAGTACAGCACGAGTATCGCGAGATTACTCGGTCCCCGTCGAGTAGACCGAGTACAGTGATACTCGTGCGAGTACCGAGTAGTAACAAGCATGCTCGCTCATCACTATTTATTAGTAAAATGGCTTACACTCCCCTTTTTTCCACTTTTTTCTTCACTACTTTTATAAAGAAATTTTTCCTTTCTTTATTCTTAATGCAATTTTATATAGCAACACCACCATTTTTTGCCACGAACATAATTTTTCTTGTCCGTCATCCCGTTCACCCTTACAGGGTTGTGGACAGATGCACTTGTCACTACACTTCTAAGACTCAATACAGGGTCTGGAGCTCAATGCTCCCTTTTTGTTTTTTTTTTCTTCTTTTTTTTCTTTTTTTCATTTTGTCCTTCTTCTTCTTCTTTTTCTGATTTTTGTCTCAAAAAGCTGATGAAATTTGAAACACTATACCCCAGTGATTTTATAAATGTTTCTCAATATATCACTTGAGAACTTTTATGGCCGGTATTGTAACAGTTGACCATCCCGGCAGTATTTGAAATACAGCAGTCAGTCCTCTGACGTAGCTCCATATGTGTATATATAGAGGTTCTTCCTCCTTTGATTGCATACTGTTCTTTTTTTGCCCTGATGAAGGAGACAGTGATCTCTGAAACACATTGACCGGAAAAAAGAATAAAGAGATGAAATAATTAACATCAGTTTCCTTTGGTGACAGCGCGGCACGCACCCGATTTTCCTCCTATACGTTATTGCTCTTCTACTAGGGGCTGCGGCTGTCGCCATTTGTAACGTGCATTTAGGGGTTGTGACTGGCACAACCTTAATAGGTGAGTGCAACTACTATTAATTATTTGTTACCTTACCAGGTAAGACCCTAATTTGTGCGTCTGCTCCAGAGTTATTTCCCTGATTATTAATATCTGACAGGCAGTGATTGATCCTGCATTCTCACCTTCCTCTCTGTTGCACATTCTTATTGTTCCTATATGCTCTCTATTTCCATCAGACTTTTTTTGTCCTTCGGTGGGGCTCTAACATATGTGCACCATTTATTATTTATTTTTATGGATTCCTTTCTTTTTTCATGCTAGCGTTCATTATGCAGTAGTCATTCATGATATATCTTATATTTGTGAATCCATTAGGGCTCTATATGTCTGGTGCATCACATTGGGTCTTTTCAGTGCACAATAGGCACCTTTTTCTGTTATGCTCTGCTGCCACCTTATGGACATCCTATCAGTGATGCCAGAAAAAAATGGACATGTCTCCGTGCAGCAATCACGGACACGCGGGTACGCCGCATGGAGACACGTGCAGTGAAAAATCACTGATGTGTGAGCAGACCCATTCATTATAATGGATCTGCGTATCTCAGTGATTCTGTTATGTTTAAAAAAAAGCACAAACGTACCAGAATCACTGACGTGTGAAACAGGCCTTATAGTGTTTTGATTTATGTATGTATTATACAACTTCTGTGGATCTTGTATGAGTGACTTTTCTTCATTTTATTGGATTGTTTTAAAATATTGAAATAAAGTCACGCTTCCTATGCATCCTTTTGTATTCTGATTGGCTACTATAATACAGTTTTTAGGCACTGAGATCGATACCAGAGGCATGGTCTTCCGCTTACCAGAGGATAAGCTCAAAAGGCTAAGGGACATAATAGAAGGGTTTAGTGCTGTTAAGAAGGTGGCATTAAGATAAATGAAATATATCTTCTCGGTCTTCTCGTTTTCTTGCTGAGTTGTGCCAATGGACAGAGTTTTTTCTAGACATTTGCTATTGGAAACTCAGGGAACCAAAGCTCCTGGATAGAGTTGAGCGCGGTTCGTGGTTCGTGGTTCTCCAGTTCTAGGCTCGAGTGATTTTGGGGCATGTTCTAGATCGAACTAGAACTCGAGCTTTTTGCAAAAGCTCGATAGTTCTAGAAACGTTCGAGAACGGTTCTAGCAGCCAAAAAACAGCTAAATCATAGCTTGGTTTCTGCTGTAATAGTGTAAGTCACTCTGTGAATCAAACTATTATCACATTTCAGTGTATAGTGTGCGTGAACAGCGCCTTCAGATCACTGCTGTTTCTATAATGGCGATCGCCATTTTTTTTTTTTTTTTCTTGTCTTCCTTCCCTAAGTGCGCGCGTCTTGTGGGGCGGGCCAGCATGTCAGCCAATCACAGACACACACACAGCTAAGTTGACTTTGAGCCAGAGAAGCAACGGCATGTGTGATAGGATCTGCATGTCACATGTCCCTGCATTATAAAACCGGACATTTTCTTCACGGACGCCATTATCTGCCTTCTGCGTCTTTGGTGTCAGACATCACTGTCGCAGCTCCGTCCTCCTGAGTCCTATAGCCGATACAGCTGTATGCGCTGCATACACAGCGTTAGACAGCATAGGGAGAGCACTTTATAGCAGTCCTTTTAAGGACTCAAACCGGCAGGGTCAGAGAGCCATAGGTGACAGGTCCTGCAAACAGCAACAGCATCTGTGTAGCCAAGGTCAGGGATTTCCTCCCTGCATTTCACCATTAGGAGGGAATAGAAAGGCAGGCTTCCATTCCTCTACCCAGAGCACCACAATCCTGCCACTGTACCCTCCTGTCCTCTGCACACTCCAACTCATTATAACTAAGCCATTATACTAGCAAACACTCAGTGTACCTAGTGGCATCCTATCTGTGGCTATTGGACTTTGCTATAGTCCCACTAGTGCAAAGACATTTGCAGAGCACGTCTGCCTGCATTGCACACTCCAACTTTTTTAAACTAAGCAATTTTACTAGCAAACACTCAGTGTACCTAGTGGCATCCTATACGTGGCTATTGGACTTTGCTATAGTCCCACTAGTGCCAAGACATTTGCAGAGCGCATCTGCCTGCGTTGCACACTCCAACTAATTTTAACTTAGCCATTATACTAGCAAACACTCAGTGTACCTAGTGGCATCCTATACGTGGCTATTGGACTTTGCTATAGTCCCACTAGTGCCAAGACATTTGCAGAGCGCATCTGCCTGCGTTGCACACTCCAACTAATTATAAGTAAGCCATTATACTAGCAAACACTCAGTGTACCTAGTGGCATCCTATCTGTGGCTATTGGACTTTGCTATAGTCCCACTAGTGCAAAGACATTTGCAGAGCACGTCTGCCTGCATTGCACACTCCAACTTTTTTAAACTAAGCAATTTTACTAGCAAACACTCAGTGTACCTAGTGGCATCCTATACGTGGCTATTGGACTTTGCTATAGTCCCACTAGTGCCAAGACATTTGCAGAGCGCATCTGCCTGCGTTGCACACTCCAACTAATTATAAGTAAGCCATTATACTAGCAAACACTCAGTGTACCTAGTGGCATCCTATCTGTGGCTATTGGACTTTGCTATAGTCCCACTAGTGCCAAGACATTTGCAGAGCGCATCTGCCTGCGTTGCACACTCCAACTAATTATAAGTAAGCCATTATACTAGCAAACACTCAGTGTACCTAGTGGCATCCTATACGTGGCTATTGGACCTTGCTATAGTCCCACTAGTGCCAAGACATTTGCAGAGCGCATCTGCCTGCGTTGCACACTCCAACTAATTATAAGTAAGCCATTATACTAGCAAACACTCAGTGTACCTAGTGGCATCCTATACGTGGCTATTGGACCTTGCTATAGTCCCACTAGTGCCAAGACATTTGCAGAGCGCATCTGCCTGCGTTGCACACTCCAACTAATTATAAGTAAGCCATTATTATAATTATTATTATTATTTATTATTATAGCGCCATTTATTCCATGGCGCTTTACAAGTGAAAGGGTATACGTACAACAATCATTAACAGTACATAACAGACTGGTACAGGAGGAGAGAGGACCCTGCCCGCGAGGGCTTACAGTCTACAGGTAATGGGTGATGGTACAATAGGTGAGGACAGAGCTGGTTGCGCAGTGGTCTACTGGACTGAGGGCTGTTGTAGGTTATAGGCTTGTTGGAAGAGGTGGGTCTTGAGGTTCCTCTTGAAGCTTTCCACGGTAGGGGAGAGTCTGATGTGCTGAGGTAGAGCATTCCAAAGTATGGGGGATGCACGGGAGAAATCTTGTACGCGATTGTGGGAAGAGAAGATAAGGGAGGAGCAGAGAAGGAGATCTTGTGAGGATCTGAGGTTGCGTGCAGGTAGGTACCGGGAGACTAGGTCACAGATGTAGGGAGGAGACAGGTTGTGCATGGCTTTGTATGTCATGGTTAGTGTTTTGAACTGGAGTCGTTGGGTGATGGGAAGCCAGTGAAGGGATTGGCAGAGTGGCGAGGCTGGGGAGTAGCGAGGGGAGAGGTGGATTAAGCGGGCCGCAGAGTTTAGGATAGATTGGAGGGGTGCAAGAGTGTTGGAAGGGAGGCCAGAGAGCAGGAGGTTGCAGTAGTCGAGGCGGGAGATGATGAGGGCATGCACTAATGTTTTTGCTGATTCTTGGTTAAGGAAAGCACGGATCCGGGAGATGTTTTTGAGTTGTAATCGGCATGAGGTGAAGAGGGCTTGGATGTGTGGCTTGAAGGATAGAGCAGAGTCGAGGGTCACTCCAAGGCAACGAGCTTGTGAGACTGGGGAGAGTAAGCAACCATCGAGTTTGATGGAAAGGCTTGTTGGAGGAGATGAGTGAGGAGGAGGAAAGACAATGAATTCTGTTTTGTCCATGTTAAGTTTTAGGAATCGCACAGAGAAGAAGGATGAAATAGCAGACAGACATTGTGGGATTCTGGTTAGTAGAGAGGTAATGTCAGGTCCATTATACTAGCAAACACTCAGTGTACCTAGTGGCATCCTATCTGTGGCTATTGGACTTTGCTATAGTCCCACTAGTGCCAAGACATTTGCAGAGCGCATCTGCCTGCGTTGCACACTCCAACTAATTATAAGTAAGCCATTATACTAGCAAACACTCAGTGTACCTAGTGGCATCCTATACGTGGCTATTGGACCTTGCTATAGTCCCACTAGTGCCAAGACATTTGCAGAGCGCATCTGCCTGCGTTGCACACTCCAACTAATTATAAGTAAGCCATTATACTAGCAAACACTCAGTGTACCTAGTGGCATCCTATACGTGGCTATTGGACCTTGCTATAGTCCCACTAGTGCCAAGACATTTGCAGAGCGCATCTGCCTGCGTTGCACACTCCAACTAATTATAAGTAAGCCATTATTATTATTATTATTATTATTTATTATTATAGCGCCATTTATTCCATGGCGCTTTACAAGTGAAAGGGTATACGTACAACAATCATTAACAGTACATAACAGACTGGTACAGGAGGAGAGAGGACCCTGCCCGCGAGGGCTTACAGTCTACAGGGAATGGGTGATGGTACAATAGGTGAGGACAGAGCTGGTTGCGCAGTGGTCTACTGGACTGAGGGCTGTTGTAGGTTATAGGCTTGTTGGAAGAGGTGGGTCTTGAGGTTCCTCTTGAAGCTTTCCACGGTAGGGGAGAGTCTGATGTGCTGAGGTAGAGCATTCCAAAGTATGGGGGATGCACGGGAGAAATCTTGTACGCGATTGTGGGAAGAGGAGATAAGGGAGGAGCAGAGAAGGAGATCTTGTGAGGATCTGAGGTTGCGTGCAGGTAGGTACCGGGAGACTAGGTCACAGATGTAGGGAGGAGACAGGTTGTGCATGGCTTTGTATGTCATGGTTAGTGTTTTGAACTGGAGTCGTTGGGTGATGGGAAGCCAGTGAAGGGATTGGCAGAGTGGCGAGGCTGGGGAGTAGCGAGGGGAGAGGTGGATTAAGCGGGCCGCAGAGTTTAGGATAGATTGGAGGGGTGCAAGAGTGTTGGAAGGGAGGCCAGAGAGCAGGAGGTTGCAGTAGTCGAGGCGGGAGATGATGAGGGCATGCACTAATGTTTTTGCTGATTCTTGGTTAAGGAAAGCACGGATCCGGGAGATGTTTTTGAGTTGTAATCGGCATGAGGTGAAGAGGGCTTGGATGTGTGGCTTGAAGGATAGAGCAGAGTCGAGGGTCACTCCAAGGCAACGAGCTTGTGAGACTGGGGAGAGTAAGCAACCATCGAGTTTGATGGAAAGGCTTGTTGGAGGAGATGAGTGAGGAGGAGGAAAGACAATGAATTCTGTTTTGTCCATGTTAAGTTTTAGGAATCGCACAGAGAAGAAGGATGAAATAGCAGACAGACATTGTGGGATTCTGGTTAGTAGAGAGGTAATGTCAGGTCCATTATACTAGCAAACACTCAGTGTACCTAGTGGCATCCTATCTGTGGCTATTGGACTTTGCTATAGTCCCACTAGTGCCAAGACATTTGCAGAGCGCATCTGCCTGCGTTGCACACTCCAACTAATTATAAGTAAGCCATTATACTAGCAAACACTCAGTGTACCTAGTGGCATCCTATACGTGGCTATTGGACCTTGCTATAGTCCCACTAGTGCCAAGACATTTGCAGAGCGCATCTGCCTGCGTTGCACACTCCAACTAATTATAAGTAAGCCATTATACTAGCAAACACTCAGTGTACCTAGTGGCATCCTATACGTGGCTATTGGACTTTGCTATAGTCCCACTAGTGCAAAGACATTTGCAGAGCACGTCTGCCTGCATTGCACACTCCAACTTTTTTAAACTAAGCAATTTTACTAGCAAACACTCAGTGTACCTAGTGGCATCCTATACGTGGCTATTGGACTTTGCTATAGTCCCACTAGTGCCAAGACATTTGCAGAGCGCATCTGCCTGCGTTGCACACTCCAACTAATTTTAACTTAACCATTATACTAGAAAACACTCAGTGTACCTAGTGGCATCCTATACGTGGCTATTGGACTTTGCTATAGTCCCACTAGTGCCAAGACATTTGCAGAGCGCATCTGCCTGCGTTGCACACTCCAACTAATTATAAGTAAGCCATTATACTAGCAAACACTCAGTGTACCTAGTGGCATCCTATACGTGGCTATTGGACCTTGCTATAGTCCCACTAGTGCCAAGACATTTGCAGAGCGCATCTGCCTGCGTTGCACACTCCAACTAATTATAAGTAAGCCATTATACTAGCAAACACTCAGTGTACCTAGTGGCATCCTATACGTGGCTATTGGACTTTGCTATAGTCCCACTAGTGCCAAGACATTTGCAGAGCGCATCTGCCTGCGTTGCACACTTCAACTAATTATAAGTAAGCCATTATACTAGCAAACACTCAGTGTACCTAGTGGCATCCTATACGTGGCTATTGGACCTTGCTATAGTCCCACTAGTGCCAAGACATTTGCAGAGCGCATCTGCCTGCGTTGCACACTCCAACTAATTATAAGTAAGCCATTATACTAGCAAACACTCAGTGTACCTAGTGGCATCCTATCTGTGGCTATTGGACTTTGCTATAGTCCCACTAGTGCCAAGACATTTGCAGAGCGCATCTGCCTGCGTTGCACACTCCAACTAATTATAAGTAAGCCATTATACTAGCAAACACTCAGTGTACCTAGTGGCATCCTATACGTGGCTATTGGACTTTGCTATAGTCCCACTAGTGCCAAGACATTTGCAGAGCGCATCTGCCTGCGTTGCACACTCCAACTAATTATAAGTAAGCCATTATACTAGCAAACACTCAGTGTACCTAGTGGCATCCTATACGTGGCTATTGGACTTTGCTATAGTCCCACTAGTGCCAAGACATTTGCAGAGCGCATCTGCCTGCGTTGCACACTCCAACTAATTTTAACTTAGCCATTATACTAGCAAACACTCAGTGTACCTAGTGGCATCCTATACGTGGCTATTGGACTTTGCTATAGTCCCACTAGTGCCAAGACATTTGCAGAGCGCATCTGCCTGCGTTGCACACTCCAACTAATTATAAGTAAGCCATTATACTAGCAAACACTCAGTGTACCTAGTGGCATCCTATACGTGGCTATTGGACTTTGCTATAGTCCCACTAGTGCAAAGACATTTGCAGAGCACGTCTGCCTGCATTGCACACTCCAACTTTTTTAAACTAAGCAATTTTACTAGCAAACACTCAGTGTACCTAGTGGCATCCTATACGTGGCTATTGGACTTTGCTATAGTCCCACTAGTGCCAAGACATTTGCAGAGCGCATCTGCCTGCGTTGCACACTCCAACTAATTTTAACTTAACCATTATACTAGCAAACACTCAGTGTACCTAGTGGCATCCTATACGTGGCTATTGGACTTTGCTATAGTCCCACTAGTGCCAAGACATTTGCAGAGCGCATCTGCCTGCGTTGCACACTCCAACTAATTATAAGTAAGCCATTATACTAGCAAACACTCAGTGTACCTAGTGGCATCCTATACGTGGCTATTGGACCTTGCTATAGTCCCACTAGTGCCAAGACATTTGCAGAGCGCATCTGCCTGCGTTGCACACTCCAACTAATTATAAGTAAGCCATTATACTAGCAAACACTCAGTGTACCTAGTGGCATCCTATACGTGGCTATTGGACTTTGCTATAGTCCCACTAGTGCCAAGACATTTGCAGAGCGCATCTGCCTGCGTTGCACACTCCAACTAATTATAAGTAAGCCATTATACTAGCAAACACTCAGTGTACCTAGTGGCATCCTATACGTGGCTATTGGACCTTGCTATAGTCCCACTAGTGCCAAGACATTTGCAGAGCGCATCTGCCTGCGTTGCACACTCCAACTAATTATAAGTAAGCCATTATACTAGCAAACACTCAGTGTACCTAGTGGCATCCTATCTGTGGCTATTGGACTTTGCTATAGTCCCACTAGTGCCAAGACATTTGCAGAGCGCATCTGCCTGCGTTGCACACTCCAACTAATTATAAGTAAGCCATTATACTAGCAAACACTCAGTGTACCTAGTGGCATCCTATACGTGGCTATTGGACTTTGCTATAGTCCCACTAGTGCCAAGACATTTGCAGAGCGCATCTGCCTGCGTTGCACACTCCAACTAATTATAAGTAAGCCATTATACTAGCAAACACTCAGTGTACCTAGTGGCATCCTATACGTGGCTATTGGACTTTGCTATAGTCCCACTAGTGCCAAGACATTTGCAGAGCGCATCTGCCTGCGTTGCACACTCCAACTAATTTTAACTTAGCCATTATACTAGCAAACACTCAGTGTACCTAGTGGCATCCTATACGTGGCTATTGGACTTTGCTATAGTCCCACTAGTGCCAAGACATTTGCAGAGCGCATCTGCCTGCGTTGCACACTCCAACTAATTATAAGTAAGCCATTATACTAGCAAACACTCAGTGTACCTAATGGCATCCTATACGTGGCTATTGGACTTTGCTATAGTCCCACTAGTGCCAAGACATTTGCAGAGCGCATCTGCCTGCGTTGCACACTCCAACTAATTTTAACTTAGCCATTATACTAGCAAACACTCAGTGTACCTAGTGGCATCCTATACGTGGCTATTGGACTTTGCTATAGTCCCACTAGTGCAAAGACATTTGCAGAGCACGTCTGCCTGCATTGCACACTCCAACTTTTTTAAACTAAGCAATTTTACTAGCAAACACTCAGTGTACCTAGTGGCATCCTATACGTGGCTATTGGACTTTGCTATAGTCCCACTAGTGCCAAGACATTTGCAGAGCGCATCTGCCTGCGTTGCACACTCCAACTAATTATAAGTAAGCCATTATACTAGCAAACACTCAGTGTACCTAGTGGCATCCTATACGTGGCTATTGGACCTTGCTATAGTCCCACTAGTGCCAAGACATTTGCAGAGCGCATCTGCCTGCGTTGCACACTCCAACTAATTATAAGTAAGCCATTATACTAGCAAACACTCAGTGTACCTAGTGGCATCCTATACGTGGCTATTGGACCTTGCTATAGTCCCACTAGTGCCAAGACATTTGCAGAGCGCATCTGCCTGCGTTGCACACTCCAACTAATTATAAGTAAGCCATTATTATTATTATTATTATTATTTATTATTATAGCGCCATTTATTCCATGGCGCTTTACAAGTGAAAGGGTATACGTACAACAATCATTAACAGTACATAACAGACTGGTACAGGAGGAGAGAGGACCCTGCCCGCGAGGGCTTACAGTCTACAGGGAATGGGTGATGGTACAATAGGTGAGGACAGAGCTGGTTGCGCAGTGGTCTACTGGACTGAGGGCTGTTGTAGGTTATAGGCTTGTTGGAAGAGGTGGGTCTTGAGGTTCCTCTTGAAGCTTTCCACGGTAGGGGAGAGTCTGATGTGCTGAGGTAGAGCATTCCAAAGTATGGGGGATGCACGGGAGAAATCTTGTACGCGATTGTGGGAAGAGGAGATAAGGGAGGAGCAGAGAAGGAGATCTTGTGAGGATCTGAGGTTGCGTGCAGGTAGGTACCGGGAGACTAGGTCACAGATGTAGGGAGGAGACAGGTTGTGCATGGCTTTGTATGTCATAGTTAGTGTTTTGAACTGGAGTCGTTGGGTGATGGGAAGCCAGTGAAGGGATTGGCAGAGTGGCGAGGCTGGGGAGTAGCGAGGGGAGAGGTGGATTAAGCGGGCCGCAGAGTTTAGGATAGATTGGAGGGGTGCAAGAGTGTTGGAAGGGAGGCCAGAGAGCAGGAGGTTGCAGTAGTCGAGGCGGGAGATGATGAGGGCATGCACTAATGTTTTTGCTGATTCTTGGTTAAGGAAAGCACGGATCCGGGAGATGTTTTTGAGTTGTAATCGGCATGAGGTGAAGAGGGCTTGGATGTGTGGCTTGAAGGATAGAGCAGAGTCGAGGGTCACTCCAAGGCAACGAGCTTGTGAGACTGGGGAGAGTAAGCAACCATCGAGTTTGATGGAAAGGCTTGTTGGAGGAGATGAGTGAGGAGGAGGAAAGACAATGAATTCTGTTTTGTCCATGTTAAGTTTTAGGAATCGCACAGAGAAGAAGGATGAAATAGCAGACAGACATTGTGGGATTCTGGTTAGTAGAGAGGTAATGTCAGGTCCATTATACTAGCAAACACTCAGTGTACCTAGTGGCATCCTATCTGTGGCTATTGGACTTTGCTATAGTCCCACTAGTGCCAAGACATTTGCAGAGCGCATCTGCCTGCGTTGCACACTCCAACTAATTATAAGTAAGCCATTATACTAGCAAACACTCAGTGTACCTAGTGGCATCCTATACGTGGCTATTGGACTTTGCTATAGTCCCACTAGTGCCAAGACATTTGCAGAGCGCATCTGCCTGCGTTGCACACTCCAACTAATTATAAGTAAGCCATTATACTAGCAAACACTCAGTGTACCTAGTGGCATCCTATACGTGGCTATTGGACTTTGCTATAGTCCCACTAGTGCCAAGACATTTGCAGAGCGCATCTGCCTGCGTTGCACACTCCAACTAATTATAAGTAAGCCATTATACTAGCAAACACTCAGTGTACCTAGTGGCATCCTATACGTGGCTATTGGACATTGCTATAGTCCCACTAGTGCCAAGACATTTGCAGAGCGCATCTGCCTGCGTTGCACACTCCAACTAATTATAAGTAAGCCATTATACTAGCAAACACTCAGTGTACCTAGTGGCATCCTATACGTGGCTATTGGACTTTGCTATAGTCCCACTAGTGCCAAGACATTTGCAGAGCGCATCTGCCTGCGTTGCACACTCCAACTAATTATAAGTAAGCCATTATACTAGCAAACACTCAGTGTACCTAGTGGCATCCTATACGTGGCTATTGGACTTTGCTATAGTCCCACTAGTGCCAAGACATTTGCAGAGCGCATCTGCCTGCGTTGCACACTCCAACTAATTTTAACTTAGCCATTATACTAGCAAACACTCAGTGTACCTAGTGGCATCCTATACGTGGCTATTGGACTTTGCTATAGTCCCACTAGTGCCAAGACATTTGCAGAGCGCATCTGCCTGCGTTGCACACTCCAACTAATTATAAGTAAGCCATTATACTAGCAAACACTCAGTGTACCTAGTGGCATCCTATACGTGGCTATTGGACTTTGCTATAGTCCCACTAGTGCCAAGACATTTGCAGAGCGCATCTGCCTGCGTTGCACACTCCAACTAATTTTAACTTAGCCATTATACTAGCAAACACTCAGTGTACCTAGTGGCATCCTATACGTGGCTATTGGACTTTGCTATAGTCCCACTAGTGCCAAGACATTTGCAGAGCGCATCTGCCTGCGTTGCACACTCCAACTCATTATAACTAAGTTGCATTGTCAGGGATATTTATTCTTTATTATTCTGCTGTTAATAAAGCTAGACCACCACTGCAATCTTCACCACCTCTCAATTTTTACTACCACATTTTCAGTCCACAATCTTGTCGCAATCAACATGAGTGGCAAAATGACAGATGCTGGTGGAAAGGGGAAGAGGCGTGGTGGAAAAGGCAAAAAAGGTTTTGTCTGTGGGGAAAGTGGCAAAGCTCCATTATCATCTGCTGAAGATAGACCATCTACCAGCAAAAGTAAGATGTCTACTACTTACCGTGGACAATCCGATGTGCTCCCTTTTTTACGGACACGAACAACAGGAAGAAAGGTAGATGATGGGCAAAAAAGGAAAATGCTTGAATGGATCTCAAGTGGTCCAACAAGTGCCCTCTCAGCCACTTCAAGTACCGCATCCAAAAAACACCAGTCCTCTGAGTTGTCATCCCAATCACACTTGATTTCTCCCAGCTCTGAAGTCTCCATCAGCCCTGCACAGTATGGTGGAACTGAGATGGCTGAGTCTGCAGAGCTGTTCAGTCACACTATAGCCTGGGAATCAGAGGTCTGCTCCCAAGCTACAGTGAGTACAGAACAGGAAATGGTCTGCAGTGATGCCCAGAACCTTTGTGACTCTGATTCAGGCCGTGAGGACCAAGTTTCTGAGCATAATGTTGACCCTTTGTCACAAACTGTAACACCTGTGGTTATAGACAATGAGGAACATACTGATGAAGATGAGACGCAGATACCCGATTGGGATGACAACTTAAATATTCGGTCAGGGCAAGAAGAGGCTCGGTCTGAGGGGGAGGGGAGTGCAAACACAACAATTGATGATGAAGTTCTAGATCCCACCTACTGTCAACCCCCAGTCAGGCACTCGAGGAGGTCAACAGAGGCGGTGGAGGAGGATGCAACCGACGACGAAGTTACCTTGCGCCTTCCTGGACAGAGTCGGAGCACTGGTAGCACGTCTACAACTGCATCCTCAGCCACCACTCTGCCTATGAGCATTATTCGGGGTGGATCAACAGGTCGCATGGCCTCTAAGCCTTGCCTAGCCTGGTCCTTTTTTGACATAGAAAAAGATCGCCCAAATCATGTGATATGTAAAATTTGTCATGATTCTCTTAGTAGAGGTCAAAACCTCAGCAGTTTGACAACTTCTTCCATGAATCGTCACATGAATAAATATCATAGGTCCCGGTGGGAAGCTCACTGTGCTGCAATGCTGCAAGAGCGAACCATCCACCGCCCGCCCCTTCCAGTGCATCCGCGCGCTCTTCATCTTCTAGGACTGTGGGGACAGCTGTCACACCTGTTTTTCCACGCCAAACTTCCACCACTGTAACCGCAACAGGCAGTTTGTTGTGTTTGCACTCCCCTCCCCCTCAGACCGAGCCTCTTCTTGCCCTGACCGAATATTTAAGTTGTCATCCCAATCGGGTATCTGCGTCTCATCTTCATCAGTATGTTCCTCATTGTCTATAACCACAGGTGTTACAGTTTGTGACAAAGGGTCAACATTATGCTCAGAAACTTGGTCCTCACGGCCTGAATCAGAGTCACAAAGGTTCTGGGCATCACTGCAGACCATTTCCTGTTCTGTACTCACTGTAGCTTGGGAGCAGACCTCTGATTCCCAGGCTATAGTGTGACTGAACAGCTCTGCAGACTCAGCCATCTCAGTTCCACCATACTGTGCAGGGCTGATGGAGACTTCAGAGCTGGGAGAAATCAAGTGTGATTGGGATGACAACTCAGAGGACTGGTGTTTTTTGGATGCGGTACTTGAAGTGGCTGAGAGGGCACTTGTTGGACCACTTGAGATCCATTCAAGCATTTTCCTTTTTTGCCCATCATCTACCTTTCTTCCTGTTGTTCGTGTCCGTAAAAAAGGGAGCACATCGGATTGTCCACGGTAAGTAGTAGACATCTTACTTTTGCTGGTAGATGGTCTATCTTCAGCAGATGATAATGGAGCTTTGCCACTTTCCCCACAGACAAAACCTTTTTTGCCTTTTCCACCACGCCTCTTCCCCTTTCCACCAGCATCTGTCATTTTGCCACTCATGTTGATTGCGACAAGATTGTGGACTGAAAATGTGGTAGTAAAAATTGAGAGGTGGTGAAGATTGCAGTGGTGGTCTAGCTTTATTAACAGCAGAATAATAAAGAATAAATATCCCTGACAATGCAACTTAGTTATAATGAGTTGGAGTGTGCAACGCAGGCAGATGCGCTCTGCAAATGTCTTGGCACTAGTGGGACTATAGCAAAGTCCAATAGCCACGTATAGGATGCCACTAGGTACACTGAGTGTTTGCTAGTATAATGGCTAAGTTAAAATTAGTTGGAGTGTGCAACGCAGGCAGATGCGCTCTGCAAATGTCTTGGCACTAGTGGGACTATAGCAAAGTCCAATAGCCACGTATAGGATGCCACTAGGTACACTGAGTGTTTGCTAGTATAATGGCTTACTTATAATTAGTTGGAGTGTGCAACGCAGGCAGATGCGCTCTGCAAATGTCTTGGCACTAGTGGGACTATAGCAAAGTCCAATAGCCACGTATAGGATGCCACTAGGTACACTGAGTGTTTGCTAGTATAATGGCTAAGTTAAAATTAGTTGGAGTGTGCAACGCAGGCAGATGCGCTCTGCAAATGTCTTGGCACTAGTGGGACTATAGCAAAGTCCAATAGCCACGTATAGGATGCCACTAGGTACACTGAGTGTTTGCTAGTATAATGGCTTACTTATAATTAGTTGGAGTGTGCAACGCAGGCAGATGCGCTCTGCAAATGTCTTGGCACTAGTGGGACTATAGCAAAGTCCAATAGCCACGTATAGGATGCCACTAGGTACACTGAGTGTTTGCTAGTATAATGGCTTACTTATAATTAGTTGGAGTGTGCAACGCAGGCAGATGCGCTCTGCAAATGTCTTGGCACTAGTGGGACTATAGCAAAGTCCAATAGCCACAGATAGGATGCCACTAGGTACACTGAGTATTTGCTAGTATAATGGCTTACTTATAATTAGTTGGAGTGTGCAACGCAGGCAGATGCGCTCTGCAAATGTCTTGGCACTAGTGGGACTATAGCAAGGTCCAATAGCCACGTATAGGATGCCACTAGGTACACTGAGTGTTTGCTAGTATAATGGCTTACTTATAATTAGTTGGAGTGTGCAACGCAGGCAGATGCGCTCTGCAAATGTCTTGGCACTAATGGGACTATAGCAAAGTCCAATAGCCACGTATAGGATGCCACTAGGTACACTGAGTGTTTGCTAGTATAATGGCTTACTTATAATTAGTTGGAGTGTGCAACGCAGGCAGATGCGCTCTGCAAATGTCTTGGCACTAGTGGGACTATAGCAAGGTCCAATAGCCACGTATAGGATGCCACTAGGTACACTGAGTGTTTGCTAGTATAATGGCTTACTTATAATTAGTTGGAGTGTGCAACGCAGGCAGATGCGCTCTGCAAATGTCTTGGCACTAGTGGGACTATAGCAAAGTCCAATAGCCACGTATAGGATGCCACTAGGTACACTGAGTGTTTGCTAGTATAATGGCTAAGTTAAAATTAGTTGGAGTGTGCAACGCAGGCAGATGCGCTCTGCAAATGTCTTGGCACTAGTGGGACTATAGCAAAGTCCAATAGCCACGTATAGGATGCCACTAGGTACACTGAGTGTTTGCTAGTAAAATTGCTTAGTTTAAAAAAGTTGGAGTGTGCAATGCAGGCAGACGTGCTCTGCAAATGTCTTTGCACTAGTGGGACTATAGCAAAGTCCAATAGCCACAGATAGGATGCCACTAGGTACACTGAGTTTTTGCTAGTATAATGGCTTACTTATAATTAGTTGGAGTGTGCAACGCAGGCAGATGCGCTCTGCAAATGTCTTGGCACTAGTGGGACTATAGCAAGGTCCAATAGCCACGTATAGGATGCCACTAGGTACACTGAGTGTTTGCTAGTATAATGGCTTACTTATAATTAGTTGGAGTGTGCAACGCAGGCAGATGCGCTCTGCAAATGTCTTGGCACTAGTGGGACTATAGCAAGGTCCAATAGCCACGTATAGGATGCCACTAGGTACACTGAGTGTTTGCTAGTATAATGGCTTACTTATAATTAGTTGGAGTGTGCAACGCAGGCAGATGCGCTCTGCAAATGTCTTGGCACTAGTGGGACTATAGCAAGGTCCAATAGCCACGTATAGGATGCCACTAGGTACACTGAGTGTTTGCTAGTATAATGGCTTACTTATAATTAGTTGGAGTGTGCAACGCAGGCAGATGCGCTCTGCAAATGTCTTGGCACTAGTGGGACTATAGCAAGGTCCAATAGCCACGAATAGGATGCCACTAGGTACACTGAGTGTTTGCTAGTATATATGGCAAAATTATAGATGGAAAGGGAGAAGGGGAGGGGGGGAGAGAGGAGGCTGTAATTGACTACAAGGGTATGAGTTATGAGTGATCATAGGGATAGTGTTACATAAGTGGAAATACCTATGGAGGACCGGATGTGTAAGCGCATACCTTATACAAACCTATAGAGTGCTGATGGGTGAGAGTGTGATGTTAGATATAAGACATCCTATAGTGAATAGTGAGCCGTAATCAAGTGCAACAGGGATATTTCACGTGACTATGGGAACATGGAAGGTAAAGAAAGGGGAGAAAAAACTGTTAGACAAGGTAATCAGACATAATGTAACCAGTTGATCAGACATGACAAACATGACAAATAAAAAACAAGGAAGAATGGAACTCCATACATAGTGGAACCATATATAGTGTGAACACGAAAAAGAACCGGGCGTTAGAAAAAATGTGCACGGCCCAATGAATCAAGTCGGTTCTTCATATTCATGGTTTAAGCCCTTGGGTTCCAACGTGCCCAGAGTATATATCCAGAAAGATTCCCTTTCTTTGAGCTTCCTAATTCTATTGCCTCCTCTGCGTATGGCTGGGACATGTTCGATGACTTGGAATCTTAATTGGGCCACTGTGTGATTATGCGTCACAAAATGGTGTGGGACTGGTAATAGAATCTGCTTACAATGTATTGTTGACTTGTGCTTAGCACAAAAAAAGGGAATCTTTCTGGATATGTACTCTGGACACATTAAAACCCAAGGGCTTAAACCGTGAATATGAAGTACAGACTTGATTCATTGGGCCGTGCACCATGTCACCATGTGTGCAATTGCATTGTCCAATGGCTCACAATGGTTATGCGTTTTCATTGGATGGATAATCGAAGCCATGTTTTTTTCCTTTCTCTTGGGTTTGTTGTGTGAGTAGCCTATAGGATTAAGTTAGTTACCGCAGGCAGTGGATTTAGCTTCCTGTCTTTGGTCCAGTGGTAGATTGATTGTTTGGTCTATGAGCTGTTATGGGTTTTAATCCAGGTGAATGCCCATGGGCTGCCTATAACTGTGTGAAATATGTAGTTTTACTGGGCTGGGATGAGAGAATCCATCGAAGCATGGTGTAGGGATTGTGGTTCCTGTGTGCTAAGAAGAAAGGCTAGCACCAGCCAGAAAGCCCCATTACAGCCAATAATCAACCGCTAGCCGCTGGAACTCGTTGCTCTAGATCATGTCAAACTCTCACCAAGCAGGAATAGATACATTAGCCCACCATCCCACCCAAAGAGCAACTTCTGCTGCGCAGCTGGCTTTCTAGGCAGCAGCGCTATTGTGATGTCAGCGGGGGACATTGTGACAAGCCAGTGTTCCGTCACTTCATGTTGTGCACTGTTCAAACGGAAAATACATCAACAGGCAGACTACAGAAAAGCTTACTGACAAAGGATAGAGAGGGGCTTTCTCAGAGGGCTTTTTACAGTTTGTCTATTCCCAATTAGCCGTTTAAGTATGCTTAATGAAAGTACTAATTCTTTCATAGGCCGCCCATTCTTAGTATTTGACGTTCCTTATATTGCGGTATCAGGCTTCGCAGCAGGTTGCAAAACATTCATCACCCATGACTGTCCCCAATTGGGCTCAGAAGCTAAATGTCTATCATGACCTCTCTTTTTGAAAGTCCAAGAGCAAGCAAACTCTTCCTCCAGGAGAGGGAGCCAACAGATCACTAAAGACATCATCATTGCTCAAAGAAAACACCGAAAAACAATGGAAGCTTTAATTGGAGTGGAATCTGATAGACAGCACCTGATGCCAAGTCTGCATCTTCTAACACCTGCAGTCACTGCAGCAGCTGAATCCAATGTGTCCAAAAGGGATCTATTCTATTCAATTGCAAATGATCTAGATAAGACTGAGAATAAGATACTGCACGGGACATAGCAGAGTTGGTCAAGTTGAGTGGAGATGAGTTTGCTATTTGGCACAGCTTTTGCATCAATAAAGCAAGTAAAAGGTGTGAAAGATAAAAAAAAAGGGTGAAAGTGTGAAAAGTGAATTGGCCAAATTGAGGTGCATATAAAGTTTTTGCTTTCTTTCAATTCACTAATGAGGCTCATTTGAATCAGGTGAATTGAGTTCTGCTTTTGGAAACTCGGTTAAGAAGGGGTGCACCGGTCCTGGAGGTACTGCAATACCAGGTCAATGCGTGGAGTGGACAGAGCAAGATTTTTTCCATCTCCTTGTTCTAAAAATCCATTTAATATATGGTCCCTAGAGAGGGGACGTATCAGATATTAAACTGATAAGAACAGATTTAATTTTTTTTTTTTCTGTTTATCAGTAGGACTTCAAAATAACAAAGGTGATCGCCTCCCGTTGCCTGGGAACCGTCCAGGCACAAGAGGGCTATGTGTCACCAGAAGGCGCACACACTCCCTCAAGGCCGGCAGACGTGCAATCCCAGGCACCTTCCAGTACCGACCAAGGTAGCGTCCTCCGAAACTACACTTGATCTTAGCCAAAAGGCTGAGAAGCTATAACCCGAATTGGTTACGGCCTTGAGTGGCACCCTGGCCTATACCGGACACATCTTAGGGAGAGGGAGACAAACCCACGCCTACAGAAGACATTTTGTCACCCAAGCCAAACCCTTGAAAAGGCTGTTTTGCAGAGCAAAAACAAGGAGAATGGTACTTTTTGCAGCCGCCGCCCACTGCAATGAATCTGAATAACTCCTCCTTTTGGGCACAAGCACCTCCCCTCCCCCTTGCAGTCTTTCCAATTCATGATACAAAAAGACGGACGGACAGGACAGGACAGGACCATCTGCCTGACTTTCCGTCACTGCCACCCTTTGCCATCCTTGCCCGTAGAAAGCCCTTTCATCATCCCCAAACCCTAATCTTTTCCCTTCCCTTCCCAGCTGCGTCTCACTCCCTTTCATTAGGAAGTGAGCGCAGCCTTTTCTCCGTTCTGCACATGCGCGACGTTAAACACAAATGCGCAGGCGTGCGTTCCATTAGCCTCACTGCATTCCACTCCCATACAGGAAGTGGGCACAGCTATTACTACGGTCGCACATAAAAGAACCCACGGCCACCACTGCACATAGCTGACTCCACCACAGGACACCCACTTCTACACCAACGCAGGTAAGACAGGATCGGCACCTCTATGCTCCCGTTACAATCAGGCTCAGTCACCATGTGATAACGCTCTCAACTCTTTAGTTGCAGGCTCCCCTTGCTTCACCTCCACTGGCTGTGCTGCCATTTCCTCTCCCACCTGGAAGTTATACTTTATTCCACTATTTTCCTGTTTCTCTCTTCCCCCTTTTCCCATAACCTACTTTTATCTGCATTTGTGGGGTATCTATATGCTATTTACATCATAGTTTTATTCATTAATATGGAAGGGAAGAGTGCCCATGAGAGTGTTGAACTGCGGAGAGCAAAAGATTAAGCTGCTCCGATTTGCCACCATTGATAAGCTGTTCTCAGTAGATACACATGCTATCCAAACAGCAGCATCCACCATTGCTTCAGCCCACCCATTCAGTGACAGCTCACCAAGTCAGCCAGAGGAGTGGTGTAAGGAATTACACGTAGGCACTGACTCCACACCTTCACATCACAAGAAGGGGGTCTACAGGCTAGTGCAAGAATACGAGCAAGTCTTCAGCAAACATCCGCTAGACTTTTGAAAAATAAAAGGGGTCAAACACTACATCCCCACAAGTGCACACCCACCCATCAAAGAGAGATATAAGCCAAATCTACCTGCACATTACCAGTGTACCAAGGACATGTTGAGCAACATGAAGGAGGCTGGGGTTATCCGTGACAGTTGTAGCCTCTGGGCAGCTCCGTTGGTCCTGTTAAAGAAGAAGGACAGCACCACTCCCCTGTATTGAGGAATAGCTAGCTGCATTGACAACTGCAAATTATTTTTCTACCCTTGATCTCACTAGTCACTATTGGCAAGTGTCCGTTGCTGAGGCAGACCGGAAGAAGACCGCCTTTGCCACCCCGATGGGTCTCTGCGAGTTCAAAAGCATGCCCTTCGAGCTGTGCAATTTGCCAGGAACCTTCCAGAGGCTGATGGAATGCTGCTTGGGACACCGAAACTTTGAAACGGTACTGCTATACCTTTATGATGTTATTGTTTATTCTAACGCAAACAAGATTTTAGGGTGTATAAAAAGGGAGATTAGATCCGATGATCCCAACGTATTGTTACCCCTCTATAAATCACTTGTAAGGCCACATCTGGAATATGGGGTAAAGTCCTGAGCAGGTTGATAACCATTGGTTTGAGCATGGTAGGGTGTAGTACGCATCTTCCTGCATCGGTAAAAGCTGCAGAAGTCCTTGAAGATTTCCGCTTCAAAGGCAGTGCCTTGATCTGTGAGGACTCTCTCTGAGTAGCCATGAGGTCTGCATAAGTGTGCTTGGAAGACCTTCGCTGCAGTATGGGCCATTAGATCTTTGACTTGTACCACAACCATAAATCTCGAGTAGTTGTCTACCATCGTAAGTGCATACGTGAGCTCACCTCGATATTCTGCAACAAAACTCCCTTTTTCGATTTCAGTTTCAGCAAACACTCCTCTTCCTGTAGAAAATATTTATCATTACCTAAGACAGTCATTCTAATGCATGACAATATTAAGGCAATTTAGTTAAAACTTGTTTTAACTCACCTTTAAGGGGATTGATGTATTTCATGGTCAATCCAGGTTTGTCAGTGATGGCACTGACATAATGTATGGCGTCTTTTTCGGGCGTTATCCTTTGCCTTTTCATTGTGAAAATCCAGTTGCCTATATCAAAGCAAATTCTACTACTTGTAAAGTATGCAGAAAATGAAATGTAGAACATATAACATCAACTGCTTAGGAACGCATCATAGGTTAGTACTTAAAAGGATATTGTCATGTTCTAGTCATAATGCAAGCTGGACATTTTTCATGTTACCCTGTAATCGCCGGCCTGTTCTAATGCTCACAAGCCAAGATATAGGCTCAGCTGCTAAGGCTTCCCTCTGCCTTCTGAATGAAAATTGAATATGTCTGGCTCACTGTGTATATAGCAGGTGCTCAGAAAAAATAAGAGTTAATTCAATAGAAATAGCTCTGGCACACTATAGTGATCAATAACGTAAGAAAAGAACTCTTAGAATGCTGAAAATTCTTTATTTGTGCAAAAGGATAATTCATCTAACGTTTCGAGCTTGTTTTTAGGTCTTTATCAAGGATAAAGTTATCTAAGATCATAAAGGGTTACAAAACCATATAAACACGTAATTAGTACATAGTACAACATAACAGTACAATATATTGCTACTTGAGAGTACAATGGGTCAAATGACCATGATGCACATACAAAAAATTTTTCCAAAGCCATAGTGAAAACATTTGTACTGAGGAAAGAAAATTTCCACATGACCTATCTGGAGAAACATTCTGGATCAAACAACCAAAAATAGTCAAGCAGGTAAATACACACCTATATGGATAACAGGATGATATGTGTTCAATTGTATAGCGTCATTGCCATTAAGGTACAAATGGAAAACTTGCAATCCTATATAGTGAAGGAAATGAACACATATCATATCAAAGAACACAGGAACATGGGTGTGAGAAAAACCTCAATGTTTATACTTTGTTCTTTATAATGGTGTGAACATGTATATGTCTCAGTACCTTATGAACTTGAGAATTCTAGTGAGTAGATGATGAAAGCCTATTCCAGAACTGGAATCGGTAAATAATTGTAGGTGGAATCTAAATGAAAAGATGGTACAAGTGTTATCATGACACGTGGGCTATAACACAATGGACCGTGTGACAAAGAAGAAAGGAGAGAAAGAAGAGGAAGAAAATGGAACTACCTGTAACATTACGTGATAGTCACTGGTAAGTATCACTTGACAATTCAGGTGAAAAAGGATTCCTTTATTAAAGGGTTCTCAGTCGCCTCAGGATCATGAAATACTAGGGTAAATGATATGAGAATGGGTAAGAAGCACCACTAAAGGAAATATGAGATGCAGGACATATATCTATAAACCCCTGAACTACATGATAGAAATAAAAAGAAGAAAAAAGAAAAAAAAGAAGAAAGAAGAAGAACACATAGAATGCGGAAAGAGAATGGGTACAACTACCTGAGTTACTGCAGGGAGGCCCCTGGTAGGTATTGTGAGGGTTAGTGGAATTCCTTCACTGAAGGGTTCTCAGTTGCCTCAGGTTCGTGAAAAATGCTATAGACAAATAATGCCCGAAGAAAAGGGGTTCATATACAGCGAATAATGGTAATACAAGGTACATGTGTCCCATGTAATAGTATAAATATATATATATTGTACTAAGCTCTACACCAGAAATAGAAAGTAGTCCCTCTGCCTTCTGTCTAGGTGCCCTGAGTTATGTCCTGTAAACTGTCACAGTGACCTAGACACACATGTGTAGTAGGGGAATATCCCTGCTGAGATGCCAGTGCTAGAGCACTCGTTTGCTGTGGAGTTGAACGCTATGTGAGCAGTTCTTACCTTCAATGAGCAGAAGTCTCTTTTTTCAGATTTCAATATCTCTGTGGGTATCTGGCAGAAATATGGAATACTCTTTACTGCTAAGACCCTGTACACCACTCCCACTAAAGGGGGCTTTACACGCTGCGACATCGCTAATGCGGAGTCGTTGGGGTCACGGAATTTGTGACGCACATCCGGCCGCATTAGCGATGTTGCTGCGTGTGATACCGATGAGCGATTTTGCATCGTTGCAAAAACGTGCAAAATCGCTCATCGGTGACATGGGTCTCCATTCTCGATTATCGTTACTGCAGCAGTAACGATGTAGTTCGTCGCTCCTGCGGTAGCACACATCGCTCCGTGTGACACCGCAGAAACGAGGAACCTCTCCTTACCTGCCTCCCAGCCGCTATGAGGAAGGAAGGAGGTGGGCGGGATGTTCCGGCCACTCATCTCCGCCCCTCCGCTGCTATTGGGCGGTCGCTCAGTGACGTCGCTGTGACGCCGCACGGACCGCCCCCTTAGAAAGGAGGCGGTTCGCCGGACACAGCGACGTCGCCGGGCAGGTAAGTATGTGTGACGGGTCTGGTCGGTGTTGTGCGGCATGGGCAGCGATTTGCCCGTGTCGCGCAACAGATGGGGGCGGGTACCCACACTAGCGATATCGGGACCGATATCGCAGTGTGTAAAGTAGCCTTTAGTCACATGACCAAGACTGTATCTGTGTCCCTACAACACACTTGAGACAAATGTGTGTGTGAGCCTGCATTGTGGGGTATATATAATATATTATAGAGCTGGGAAGGATCATTCTAAGCAGTGAGCTGTTCCAGTATTTGTAGGAAAATACCCAGTAGAAGCATCAAACACAGCACCAATACCTCCCATCAGTATTCCACCACAGTGCCATGTAACCCATGCCCTACACTCCCATCTACACCAATACTATACAGGCACAAACTAGTATATCTGACTAAAAGCCCCCAAAATATGAAGAACGGCCTATAGTTGAGTGTGGATATAAAATCTATGTGAGCAGAGCTAGAATAGAAATCACTGATCGCATTGAAGTCATTCTGACCATAAATCACCATGATATCAAGGTGAGGAGTTGTGTGTTACTGCTGGGAGGAAAGGGTTAACAGTGGAATATTAAGGTGCATTTCTGTGTGCAGTGTTACTAGTCAATGTAACAATTCAGTATGAGCTGCTCTTGGTGCCGGGGGAGGGAGATGCTCTCCTGAGCAAGATAGATGGGGAATGAACATGATATCTATATAGTGTAAGGCAGGGGGTCTCAAACCAGGTGATCATGTCTGATCAACTGGTTACATTATGTCTGATTACCTTGTCTAACAGTTTTTTCTCCCCTTTCTTTACCTTCCAGGTTCCCATAGTCACGTGAAATATCCCTGTTGCACTTGATTACGGCTCACTATTCACTATAGGATGTCTTATATCTAACATCACACTCTCACCCATCAGCACTCTATAGGTTTGTATAAGGTATGCGCTTACACATCCGGTCCTCCATAGGTATTTCCACTTATGTAACACTATCCCTATGATCACTCATAACTCATACCCTTGTAGTCAATTACAGCCTCCTCTCTCCCCCCTCCCCTTCTCCCTTTCCATCTATAATTTTGCCAGTACAATATTAGTTTACATTAGGCACACACTCACATATTCCTTTCCTTAGTGATTTATTGTAATTCACATTCACATACAATTCTCTATGCCTGCCCCATTACTACATTCATACCTACTTGACCCTATCCTGATACCCCTTGTCTCACCTTGTTGGTCCCTACACCTGTTATCATGTCCTTTCCTGTGTCTGTCTTGTACGTTTCTAGGTAACAACAAAGAATCAAAATTTAAGTCCATCGTGGAGAACATGCTGAAACGTTTCAAAGCCTTGGGTTGTCTAATGAATTTGAAGTTACATTTTTTACATTCCTATTTGGACTACTTGTCTGAAAACCTTGGTGCTGGTGGGAAGAACAAGAAGGTTTTCATCGGAATATCAAGGAGATGGAACGACGATACCAAAGTAAATGAAACGTGAACATGATTGCCGGATGCTTCACAGAGAAGATCCACAGGCCTTCTATAAGAGAAAAGGGGGATCTAGAGAAAAGGAAAAAGTGCAAGAATAAATTTCTAATAAAGTTGCAGAATGACTGTACAATAAATAAATGTATTTTATATATAAAATTGTGAATATTTTTGGTTACAATAAGTATTTTTCTTGTTCATGTCACTTGTATGTAACTTCACACATGGATTGTACAAAATCAATATTTGATGGTTAAAAAAAAATATTTATTTTTTTTTTTAAATCAGGACATTAGAGCATGTGTTCTGCCTTCTTTTACGTAATGCTGTGAATCTCTAGCATACAGCTAAACCCTAGTTCACATTTCAAATAAACAGACTGTGAAGTTCAATAGCCTTGATTTATTAGCTGGTAACGTGAACTTGATTGCAGTATACATGGAATATACAGTGAATATAGGAATATCCAAGATGCAGTTGAAGACAGAATACGGTATATCCAAGATACTGTTTTATACGGGTAAAAACTATAACAAGAAAATGATTACAGTCAGTACAGTGTTAATACAGAGTTAACATAGCATAACAGTACATGAGATGCAGTTCTTACGAGAATGTAGGTGAAAGGTCACTGCATCTGCAATACATAGAAATCTTATCTAGACAAACAAGACAGGGATGACACTAAAGGTGTAGAAGTACAATGTACAATGCATTTACTACACTCTTCCATCTAGGATTCTATCACTAACACATGTAATTTGCTTTGCTCACCGGATTACACTAGGCAGGGGTGAATGTACAGAGAGGTAAGTCGGCATGTCCTTTCCTGACAAATCCAAAGAAAAAATGGCTGCAGGCTTCTTCTCAGCTCAGGGAGGCATTCCTTACCCAGAATACCTTTAGCTTAAAGGGAAACTCAGCAATTCAAAAGAATAACAATGACCTCTAGGGATTGTAACAGAAATTTCAATGAATGACTATTAGCAGGCTGCCATGAGGCAGAACAGCATGGGTATTTAATATATCCTCCTTGCTGCCCAAGAAGCAATGAGAACATTTTTAGACCACCACATATTGACCATCCCTGCTCCTTGTAGTTAAGTTTCTTGAGAATAAAGTCTAAATTCTCACAGCTTTCTTCCAAGTGCATAGCATGTGTGACGCCCTGGACTAGCCAGGTAGTCACAAACACAAAATCACACACACCCCCTCCCCTGGATAGTCTACATCAGTCACACAAAATCCTTGTTGCCTCCTCCAGGCTCTGATGTCCACACCAGGTGGGGCGGAGCCAGGCGGTTGGCCCCACCCACCGAGGAGTTCACAGGCCCGGAGGCGGGAAAAAGCAGTTAGTTTAGTTTTGTAGTGGAAAGTGAGAGGACAGAAACTGTTAGTGTCTGGGTAGGAGCCCAGGCACTGTCAGCAAGGTCGGCAGACGGTGGTGGCCGTCTGCAGGAGGTGGTACAAGTCAGCTGAACCGTAGGACCGGGGACGGGCGGTGACCCGAGGGGAACTGAACCGGTGAGCGGATCTGTACCAAGCACAAAGGCAGGGCCATTGGACCCTGACCAGGCTAGGAGCCGCCGACAATGGTCAAATCCGAGAGTGACCGGAATCCCAGGGGTTCCCTAACACCCAAGACCCGACAGAAGGCAACCGTCCACACCGTGAGGATAAAAAGCCACCGCCATAGGCTAGAGATCCAAGGGCCAGCGCCTGCGGGCAAACGGGCTCCCTCGGTACGTACACCCCAGCCATCCAGCCTCCCCGTACCGCCACCGGGCCCCGGGATCACCAACCCCTACCCACGGAGGGGGAACCAACATCCTAGCTGCTCCCTGCCATCGCTCCCGGGATCCCCGTCACCAGCAGTGGTGGTGCCCATTATCACCACGACCTGTGGGTGACGTCACTAACTATCTCCCCAAACAAACCACCCCCTTTTCACTCGTGGGCGAGGAGCGCTGCTCGAGTCCCCGGATCTGGCCCTCCGCTCGAGCCACCGAGCAGCAGCAGCAGCAGAAGTCCCCGAACCCGAGCGTAGCGTGCGTGGCCCCTCTGCCCGCGACACATGCCCTACACACACTGAAGAATACTTACTGCCATTGAGCAGTAGCACAGCTTTCAGACTTTTTGGATGAAACAATGACGTGTCTCCACTCGCTCACATTGTACTTAATGTTACATTTTCCATCAGCACAGGAACATCGCTTGAATACACTAGAGCACCATCTTCAGAAAAGTATGGAGGGAATCTTTTCAGAATTCTAACCTTTTGGAAACCTATTGTCACGCTCTCCGGGTCCCCTGCTCTGCCCCCCGGCTCACCTGCCACGCTCCCCGGCTTCCCTGCTTCGCTCCCCGGCTCCTCTGGCAGACATCCCCCGCTCCACGGTCTCCAGCCTCCACCACCTGCGGTCCCCAGGCGGCCCGGTCCCCGCTCCCGGCGCCCGTCGGCAGCCCTGCTCCAGGCCGGCTCCCATAACAGATGCAAGCTTGTCCTGTTTGGTGGAGATGATATTTAATAAAATAAGTAGAAATCCACTAAAAGTTTTGTTTGGTTATCTTGCAATCCCGAGATAATCGTCTCCATGCTCCAAATCCATTTTAAAGCCATTTTTAAGGCATTTCGCGCATACATGAAATGAACACATTTTTCTCCAAAACTATAACAGATGCAAGCTTGTCCTGTTTGGTGGAGATGATATTTAATAAAATAAGTAGAAATCCACTAAAAGTTTTGTTTGGTTATCTTGCAATCCCGAGATAATCGTCTCCATGCTCCAAATCCATTTTAAAGCCATTTTTAAGGCATTTCGCGCATACATGAAATGAACACATTTTTCTCCAAAACTATAACAGATGCAAGCTTGTCCTGTTTGGTGGAGATGATATTTAATAAAATAAGTAGAAATCCACTAAAAGTTTTGTTTGGTTATCTTGCAATCCCGAGATAATCGTCTCCATGCTCCAAATCCATTTTAAAGCCATTTTTAAGGCATTTCGCGCATACATGAAATGAACACATTTTTCTCCAAAACTATAACAGATGCAAGCTTGTCCTGTTTGGTGGAGATGATATTTAATAAAATAAGTAGAAATCCACTAAAAGTTTTGTTTGGTTATCTTGCAATCCCGAGATAATCGTCTCCATGCTCCAAATCCATTTTAAAGCCATTTTTAAGGCATTTCACGCATACATGAAATGAACACATTTTTCTCCAAAACTATAACAGATGCAAGCTTGTCCTGTTTGGTGGAGATGATATTTAATAAAATAAGTAGAAATCCACTAAAAGTTTTGTTTGGTTATCTTGCAATCCCGAGATAATCGTCTCCATGCTCCAAATCCATTTTAAAGCCATTTTTAAGGCATTTCGCGCATACATGAAATGAACACATTTTTCTCCAAAACTATAACAGATGCAAGCTTGTCCTGTTTGGTGGAGATGATATTTAATAAAATAAGTAGAAATCCACTAAAAGTTTTGTTTGGTTATCTTGCAATCCCGAGATAATCGTCTCCATGCTCCAAATCCATTTTAAAGCCATTTTTAAGGCATTTCGCGCATACATGAAATGAACACATTTTTCTCCAAAACTATAACAGATGCAAGCTTGTCCTGTTTGGTGGAGATGATATTTAATAAAATAAGTAGAAATCCACTAAAAGTTTTGTTTGGTTATCTTGCAATCCCGAGATAATCGTCTCCATGCTCCAAATCCATTTTAAAGCCATTTTTAAGGCATTTCGCGCATACATGAAATGAACACATTTTTCTCCAAAACTATAACAGATGCAAGCTTGTCCTGTTTGGTGGAGATGATATTTAATAAAATAAGTAGAAATCCACTAAAAGTTTTGTTTGGTTATCTTGCAATCCCGAGATAATCGTCTCCATGCTCCAAATCCATTTTAAAGCCATTTTTAAGGCATTTCGCGCATACATGAAATGAACACATTTTTCTCCAAAACTATAACAGATGCAAGCTTGTCCTGTTTGGTGGAGATGATATTTAATAAAATAAGTAGAAATCCACTAAAAGTTTTGTTTGGTTATCTTGCAATCCCGAGATAATCGTCTCCATGCTCCAAATCCATTTTAAAGCCATTTTTAAGGCATTTCGCGCATACATGAAATGAACACATTTTTCTCCAAAACTATAACAGATGCAAGCTTGTCCTGTTTGGTGGAGATGATATTTAATAAAATAAGTAGAAATCCACTAAAAGTTTTGTTTGGTTATCTTGCAATCCCGAGATAATCGTCTCCATGCTCCAAATCCATTTTAAAGCCATTTTTAAGGCATTTCGCGCATACATGAAATGAACACATTTTTCTCCAAAACTATAACAGATGCAAGCTTGTCCTGTTTGGTGGAGATGATATTTAATAAAATAAGTAGAAATCCACTAAAAGTTTTGTTTGGTTATCTTGCAATCCCGAGATAATCGTCTCCATGCTCCAAATCCATTTTAAAGCCATTTTTAAGGCATTTCGCGCATACATGAAATGAACACATTTTTCTCCAAAACTATAACAGATGCAAGCTTGTCCTGTTTGGTGGAGATGATATTTAATAAAATAAGTAGAAATCCACTAAAAGTTTTGTTTGGTTATCTTGCAATCCCGAGATAATCGTCTCCATGCTCCAAATCCATTTTAAAGCCATTTTTAAGGCATTTCGCGCATACATGAAATGAACACATTTTTCTCCAAAACTATAACAGATGCAAGCTTGTCCTGTTTGGTGGAGATGATATTTAATAAAATAAGTAGAAATCCACTAAAAGTTTTGTTTGGTTATCTTGCAATCCCGAGATAATCGTCTCCATGCTCCAAATCCATTTTAAAGCCATTTTTAAGGCATTTCGCGCATACATGAAATGAACACATTTTTCTCCAAAACTATAACAGATGCAAGCTTGTCCTGTTTGGTGGAGATGATATTTAATAAAATAAGTAGAAATCCACTAAAAGTTTTGTTTGGTTATCTTGCAATCCCGAGATAATCGTCTCCATGCTCCAAATCCATTTTAAAGCCATTTTTAAGGCATTTCGCGCATACATGAAATGAACACATTTTTCTCCAAAACTATAACAGATGCAAGCTTGTCCTGTTTGGTGGAGATGATATTTAATAAAATAAGTAGAAATCCACTAAAAGTTTTGTTTGGTTATCTTGCAATCCCGAGATAATCGTCTCCATGCTCCAAATCCATTTTAAAGCCATTTTTAAGGCATTTCGCGCATACATGAAATGAACACATTTTTCTCCAAAACTATAACAGATGCAAGCTTGTCCTGTTTGGTGGAGATGATATTTAATAAAATAAGTAGAAATCCACTAAAAGTTTTGTTTGGTTATCTTGCAATCCCGAGATAATCGTCTCCATGCTCCAAATCCATTTTAAAGCCATTTTTAAGGCATTTCGCGCATACATGAAATGAACACATTTTTCTCCAAAACTATAACAGATGCAAGCTTGTCCTGTTTGGTGGAGATGATATTTAATAAAATAAGTAGAAATCCACTAAAAGTTTTGTTTGGTTATCTTGCAATCCCGAGATAATCGTCTCCATGCTCCAAATCCATTTTAAAGCCATTTTTAAGGCATTTCGCGCATACATGAAATGAACACATTTTTCTCCAAAACTATAACAGATGCAAGCTTGTCCTGTTTGGTGGAGATGATATTTAATAAAATAAGTAGAAATCCACTAAAAGTTTTGTTTGGTTATCTTGCAATCCCGAGATAATCGTCTCCATGCTCCAAATCCATTTTAAAGCCATTTTTAAGGCATTTCGCGCATACATGAAATGAACACATTTTTCTCCAAAACTATAACAGATGCAAGCTTGTCCTGTTTGGTGGAGATGATATTTAATAAAATAAGTAGAAATCCACTAAAAGTTTTGTTTGGTTATCTTGCAATCCCGAGATAATCGTCTCCATGCTCCAAATCCATTTTAAAGCCATTTTTAAGGCATTTCGCGCATACATGAAATGAACACATTTTTCTCCAAAACTATAACAGATGCAAGCTTGTCCTGTTTGGTGGAGATGATATTTAATAAAATAAGTAGAAATCCACTAAAAGTTTTGTTTGGTTATCTTGCAATCCCGAGATAATCGTCTCCATGCTCCAAATCCATTTTAAAGCCATTTTTAAGGCATTTCGCGCATACATGAAATGAACACATTTTTCTCCAAAACTATAACAGATGCAAGCTTGTCCTGTTTGGTGGAGATGATATTTAATAAAATAAGTAGAAATCCACTAAAAGTTTTGTTTGGTTATCTTGCAATCCCGAGATAATCGTCTCCATGCTCCAAATCCATTTTAAAGCCATTTTTAAGGCATTTCGCGCATACATGAAATGAACACATTTTTCTCCAAAACTATAACAGATGCAAGCTTGTCCTGTTTGGTGGAGATGATATTTAATAAAATAAGTAGAAATCCACTAAAAGTTTTGTTTGGTTATCTTGCAATCCCGAGATAATCGTCTCCATGCTCCAAATCCATTTTAAAGCCATTTTTAAGGCATTTCGCGCATACATGAAATGAACACATTTTTCTCCAAAACTATAACAGATGCAAGCTTGTCCTGTTTGGTGGAGATGATATTTAATAAAATAAGTAGAAATCCACTAAAAGTTTTGTTTGGTTATCTTGCAATCCCGAGATAATCGTCTCCATGCTCCAAATCCATTTTAAAGCCATTTTTAAGGCATTTCGCGCATACATGAAATGAACACATTTTTCTCCAAAACTATAACAGATGCAAGCTTGTCCTGTTTGGTGGAGATGATATTTAATAAAATAAGTAGAAATCCACTAAAAGTTTTGTTTGGTTATCTTGCAATCCCGAGATAATCGTCTCCATGCTCCAAATCCATTTTAAAGCCATTTTTAAGGCATTTCGCGCATACATGAAATGAACACATTTTTCTCCAAAACTATAACAGATGCAAGCTTGTCCTGTTTGGTGGAGATGATATTTAATAAAATAAGTAGAAATCCACTAAAAGTTTTGTTTGGTTATCTTGCAATCCCGAGATAATCGTCTCCATGCTCCAAATCCATTTTAAAGCCATTTTTAAGGCATTTCGCGCATACATGAAATGAACACATTTTTCTCCAAAACTATAACAGATGCAAGCTTGTCCTGTTTGGTGGAGATGATATTTAATAAAATAAGTAGAAATCCACTAAAAGTTTTGTTTGGTTATCTTGCAATCCCGAGATAATCGTCTCCATGCTCCAAATCCATTTTAAAGCCATTTTTAAGGCATTTCGCGCATACATGAAATGAACACATTTTTCTCCAAAACTATAACAGATGCAAGCTTGTCCTGTTTGGTGGAGATGATATTTAATAAAATAAGTAGAAATCCACTAAAAGTTTTGTTTGGTTATCTTGCAATCCCGAGATAATCGTCTCCATGCTCCAAATCCATTTTAAAGCCATTTTTAAGGCATTTCGCGCATACATGAAATGAACACATTTTTCTCCAAAACTATAACAGATGCAAGCTTGTCCTGTTTGGTGGAGATGATATTTAATAAAATAAGTAGAAATCCACTAAAAGTTTTGTTTGGTTATCTTGCAATCCCGAGATAATCGTCTCCATGCTCCAAATCCATTTTAAAGCCATTTTTAAGGCATTTCGCGCATACATGAAATGAACACATTTTTCTCCAAAACTATAACAGATGCAAGCTTGTCCTGTTTGGTGGAGATGATATTTAATAAAATAAGTAGAAATCCACTAAAAGTTTTGTTTGGTTATCTTGCAATCCCGAGATAATCGTCTCCATGCTCCAAATCCATTTTAAAGCCATTTTTAAGGCATTTCGCGCATACATGAAATGAACACATTTTTCTCCAAAACTATAACAGATGCAAGCTTGTCCTGTTTGGTGGAGATGATATTTAATAAAATAAGTAGAAATCCACTAAAAGTTTTGTTTGGTTATCTTGCAATCCCGAGATAATCGTCTCCATGCTCCAAATCCATTTTAAAGCCATTTTTAAGGCATTTCGCGCATACATGAAATGAACACATTTTTCTCCAAAACTATAACAGATGCAAGCTTGTCCTGTTTGGTGGAGATGATATTTAATAAAATAAGTAGAAATCCACTAAAAGTTTTGTTTGGTTATCTTGCAATCCCGAGATAATCGTCTCCATGCTCCAAATCCATTTTAAAGCCATTTTTAAGGCATTTCGCGCATACATGAAATGAACACATTTTTCTCCAAAACTATAACAGATGCAAGCTTGTCCTGTTTGGTGGAGATGATATTTAATAAAATAAGTAGAAATCCACTAAAAGTTTTGTTTGGTTATCTTGCAATCCCGAGATAATCGTCTCCATGCTCCAAATCCATTTTAAAGCCATTTTTAAGGCATTTCGCGCATACATGAAATGAACACATTTTTCTCCAAAACTATAACAGATGCAAGCTTGTCCTGTTTGGTGGAGATGATATTTAATAAAATAAGTAGAAATCCACTAAAAGTTTTGTTTGGTTATCTTGCAATCCCGAGATAATCGTCTCCATGCTCCAAATCCATTTTAAAGCCATTTTTAAGGCATTTCGCGCATACATGAAATGAACACATTTTTCTCCAAAACTATAACAGATGCAAGCTTGTCCTGTTTGGTGGAGATGATATTTAATAAAATAAGTAGAAATCCACTAAAAGTTTTGTTTGGTTATCTTGCAATCCCGAGATAATCGTCTCCATGCTCCAAATCCATTTTAAAGCCATTTTTAAGGCATTTCGCGCATACATGAAATGAACACATTTTTCTCCAAAACTATAACAGATGCAAGCTTGTCCTGTTTGGTGGAGATGATATTTAATAAAATAAGTAGAAATCCACTAAAAGTTTTGTTTGGTTATCTTGCAATCCCGAGATAATCGTCTCCATGCTCCCAAATCCATTTTAAAGCCATTTTTAAGGCATTTCGCGCATACATGAAATGAATACATTTTTCTCCAAAACTATAACAGATGCAAGCTTGTCCTGTTTGGTGGAGATGATATTTAATAAAATAAGTAGAAATCCACTAAAAGTTTTGTTTGGTTATCTTGCAATCCCGAGATAATCGTCTCCATGCTCCAAATCCATTTTAAAGCCATTTTTAAGGCATTTTGCGCATACATGAAATGAACACATTTTTCTCCAAAACTATAACAGATGCAAGCTTGTCCTGTTTGGTGGAGATGATATTTAATAAAATAAGTAGAACTCCACTAAAAGTTTTGTTTGGTTATCTTGCAATCCCGAGAAATCGTCTCCATGCTCCAAATCCATTTTAAAGCCATTTTTAAGGCATTTCGCGCATACATGAAATGAACACATTTTTCTCCAAAACTATAACAGATGCAAGCTTGTCCTGTTTGGTGGAGATGCTATTAATAAAAATAAGTAGAAATCCACTAAAAGTTTTGTTTGGTTATCTTGCAATCCGAGATAATCGTCTCCATGCTCCCAAATCCATTTTAAAGCCATTTTTAAGGCATTTCGCGCATACATGAAATGAACACATTTTTCTCCAAAAACTATAACAGATGCAAGCTTGTCCTGTTTGGTGGAGATGCTATTTAATAAAATAAGTAGAAATCCACTAAAAGTTTTGTTTGGTTATCTTGCAATCCCGAGATAATCGTCTCCATGCTCCAAATCCATTTTAAAGCCATTTTTAAGGCATTTCGCGCATACATGAAATGAACACATTTTTCTCCAAAACTATAACAGATGCAAGCTTGTCCTGTTTGGTGGAGATGATATTTAATAAAATAAGTAGAAATCCACTAAAAGTTTTGTTTGGTTATCTTGCAATCCCGAGATAATCGTCTCCATGCTCCAAATCCATTTTAAAGCCATTTTTAAGGCATTTCGCGCATACATGAAATGAACAGATTTTTCTCCAAAACTATAACAGATGCAAGCTTGTCCTGTTTGGTGGAGATGATATTTAATAAAATAAGTAGAAATCCACTAAAAGTTTTGTTTGGTTATCTTGCAATCCCGAGATAATCGTCTCCATGCTCCAAATCCATTTTAAAGCCATTTTTAAGGCATTTCGCGCATACATGAAATGAACACATTTTTCTCCAAAACTATAACAGATGCAAGCTTGTCCTGTTTGGTGGAGATGATATTTAATAAAATAAGTAGAAATCCACTAAAAGTTTTGTTTGGTTATCTTGCAATCCCGAGATAATCGTCTCCATGCTCCAAATCCATTTTAAAGCCATTTTTAAGGCATTTCGCGCATACATGAAATGAACACATTTTTCTCCAAAACTATAACAGATGCAAGCTTGTCCTGTTTGGTGGAGATGATATTTAATAAAATAAGTAGAAATCCACTAAAAGTTTTGTTTGGTTATCTTGCAATCCCGAGATAATCGTCTCCATGCTCCAAATCCATTTTAAAGCCATTTTTAAGGCATTTCGCGCATACATGAAATGAACACATTTTTCTCCAAAACTATAACAGATGCAAGCTTGTCCTGTTTGGTGGAGATGATATTTAATAAAATAAGTAGAAATCCACTAAAAGTTTTGTTTGGTTATCTTGCAATCCCGAGATAATCGTCTCCATGCTCCAAATCCATTTTAAAGCCATTTTTAAGGCATTTCGCGCATACATGAAATGAACACATTTTTCTCCAAAACTATAACAGATGCAAGCTTGTCCTGTTTGGTGGAGATGATATTTAATAAAATAAGTAGAAATCCACTAAAAGTTTTGTTTGGTTATCTTGCAATCCCGAGATAATCGTCTCCATGCTCCAAATCCATTTTAAAGCCATTTTTAAGGCATTTCGCGCATACATGAAATGAACACATTTTTCTCCAAAACTATAACAGATGCAAGCTTGTCCTGTTTGGTGGAGATGATATTTAATAAAATAAGTAGAAATCCACTAAAAGTTTTGTTTGGTTATCTTGCAATCCCGAGATAATCGTCTCCATGCTCCAAATCCATTTTAAAGCCATTTTTAAGGCATTTCGCGCATACATGAAATGAACACATTTTTCTCCAAAACTATAACAGATGCAAGCTTGTCCTGTTTGGTGGAGATGATATTTAATAAAATAAGTAGAAATCCACTAAAAGTTTTGTTTGGTTATCTTGCAATCCCGAGATAATCGTCTCCATGCTCCAAATCCATTTTAAAGCCATTTTTAAGGCATTTCGCGCATACATGAAATGAACACATTTTTCTCCAAAACTATAACAGATGCAAGCTTGTCCTGTTTGGTGGAGATGATATTTAATAAAATAAGTAGAAATCCACTAAAAGTTTTGTTTGGTTATCTTGCAATCCCGAGATAATCGTCTCCATGCTCCAAATCCATTTTAAAGCCATTTTTAAGGCATTTCGCGCATACATGAAATGAACACATTTTTCTCCAAAACTATAACAGATGCAAGCTTGTCCTGTTTGGTGGAGATGATATTTAATAAAATAAGTAGAAATCCACTAAAAGTTTTGTTTGGTTATCTTGCAATCCCGAGATAATCGTCTCCATGCTCCAAATCCATTTTAAAGCCATTTTTAAGGCATTTCGCGCATACATGAAATGAACACATTTTTCTCCAAAACTATAACAGATGCAAGCTTGTCCTGTTTGGTGGAGATGATATTTAATAAAATAAGTAGAAATCCACTAAAAGTTTTGTTTGGTTATCTTGCAATCCCGAGATAATCGTCTCCATGCTCCAAATCCATTTTAAAGCCATTTTTAAGGCATTTCGCGCATACATGAAATGAACACATTTTTCTCCAAAACTATAACAGATGCAAGCTTGTCCTGTTTGGTGGAGATGATATTTAATAAAATAAGTAGAAATCCACTAAAAGTTTTGTTTGGTTATCTTGCAATCCCGAGATAATCGTCTCCATGCTCCAAATCCATTTTAAAGCCATTTTTAAGGCATTTCGCGCATACATGAAATGAACACATTTTTCTCCAAAACTATAACAGATGCAAGCTTGTCCTGTTTGGTGGAGATGATATTTAATAAAATAAGTAGAAATCCACTAAAAGTTTTGTTTGGTTATCTTGCAATCCCGAGATAATCGTCTCCATGCTCCAAATCCATTTTAAAGCCATTTTTAAGGCATTTCGCGCATACATGAAATGAACACATTTTTCTCCAAAACTATAACAGATGCAAGCTTGTCCTGTTTGGTGGAGATGATATTTAATAAAATAAGTAGAAATCCACTAAAAGTTTTGTTTGGTTATCTTGCAATCCCGAGATAATCGTCTCCATGCTCCAAATCCATTTTAAAGCCATTTTTAAGGCATTTCGCGCATACATGAAATGAACACATTTTTCTCCAAAACTATAACAGATGCAAGCTTGTCCTGTTTGGTGGAGATGATATTTAATAAAATAAGTAGAAATCCACTAAAAGTTTTGTTTGGTTATCTTGCAATCCCGAGATAATCGTCTCCATGCTCCAAATCCATTTTAAAGCCATTTTTAAGGCATTTCGCGCATACATGAAATGAACACATTTTTCTCCAAAACTATAACAGATGCAAGCTTGTCCTGTTTGGTGGAGATGATATTTAATAAAATAAGTAGAAATCCACTAAAAGTTTTGTTTGGTTATCTTGCAATCCCGAGATAATCGTCTCCATGCTCCAAATCCATTTTAAAGCCATTTTTAAGGCATTTCGCGCATACATGAAATGAACACATTTTTCTCCAAAACTATAACAGATGCAAGCTTGTCCTGTTTGGTGGAGATGATATTTAATAAAATAAGTAGAAATCCACTAAAAGTTTTGTTTGGTTATCTTGCAATCCCGAGATAATCGTCTCCATGCTCCAAATCCATTTTAAAGCCATTTTTAAGGCATTTCGCGCATACATGAAATGAACACATTTTTCTCCAAAACTATAACAGATGCAAGCTTGTCCTGTTTGGTGGAGATGATATTTAATAAAATAAGTAGAAATCCACTAAAAGTTTTGTTTGGTTATCTTGCAATCCCGAGATAATCGTCTCCATGCTCCAAATCCATTTTAAAGCCATTTTTAAGGCATTTCGCGCATACATGAAATGAACACATTTTTCTCCAAAACTATAACAGATGCAAGCTTGTCCTGTTTGGTGGAGATGATATTTAATAAAATAAGTAGAAATCCACTAAAAGTTTTGTTTGGTTATCTTGCAATCCCGAGATAATCGTCTCCATGCTCCAAATCCATTTTAAAGCCATTTTTAAGGCATTTCGCGCATACATGAAATGAACACATTTTTCTCCAAAACTATAACAGATGCAAGCTTGTCCTGTTTGGTGGAGATGATATTTAATAAAATAAGTAGAAATCCACTAAAAGTTTTGTTTGGTTATCTCTGCAATCCCGAGATAATCGTCTCCATGCTCCAAATCCATTTTAAAGCCATTTTTAAGGCATTTCGCGCATACATGAAATGAACACATTTTTCTCCAAAACTATAACAGATGCAAGCTTGTCCTGTTTGGTGGAGATGATATTTAATAAAATAAGTAGAAATCCACTAAAAGTTTTGTTTGGTTATCTTGCAATCCCGAGATAATCGTCTCCATGCTCCAAATCCATTTTAAAGCCATTTTTAAGGCATTTCGCGCATACATGAAATGAACACATTTTTCTCCAAAACTATAACAGATGCAAGCTTGTCCTGTTTGGTGGAGATGATATTTAATAAAATAAGTAGAAATCCACTAAAAGTTTTGTTTGGTTATCTTGCAATCCCGAGATAATCGTCTCCATGCTCCAAATCCATTTTAAAGCCATTTTTAAGGCATTTCGCGCATACATGAAATGAACACATTTTTCTCCAAAACTATAACAGATGCAAGCTTGTCCTGTTTGGTGGAGATGATATTTAATAAAATAAGTAGAAATCCACTAAAAGTTTTGTTTGGTTATCTTGCAATCCCGAGATAATCGTCTCCATGCTCCAAATCCATTTTAAAGCCATTTTTAAGGCATTTCGCGCATACATGAAATGAACACATTTTTCTCCAAAACTATAACAGATGCAAGCTTGTCCTGTTTGGTGGAGATGATATTTAATAAAATAAGTAGAAATCCACTAAAAGTTTTGTTTGGTTATCTTGCAATCCCGAGATAATCGTCTCCATGCTCCAAATCCATTTTAAAGCCATTTTTAAGGCATTTCGCGCATACATGAAATGAACACATTTTTCTCCAAAACTATAACAGATGCAAGCTTGTCCTGTTTGGTGGAGATGATATTTAATAAAATAAGTAGAAATCCACTAAAAGTTTTGTTTGGTTATCTTGCAATCCCGAGATAATCGTCTCCATGCTCCAAATCCATTTTAAAGCCATTTTTAAGGCATTTCGCGCATACATGAAATGAACACATTTTTCTCCAAAACTATAACAGATGCAAGCTTGTCCTGTTTGGTGGAGATGATATTTAATAAAATAAGTAGAAATCCACTAAAAGTTTTGTTTGGTTATCTTGCAATCCCGAGATAATCGTCTCCATGCTCCAAATCCATTTTAAAGCCATTTTTAAGGCATTTCGCGCATACATGAAATGAACACATTTTTCTCCAAAACTATAACAGATGCAAGCTTGTCCTGTTTGGTGGAGATGATATTTAATAAAATAAGTAGAAATCCACTAAAAGTTTTGTTTGGTTATCTTGCAATCCCGAGATAATCGTCTCCATGCTCCAAATCCATTTTAAAGCCATTTTTAAGGCATTTCGCGCATACATGAAATGAACACATTTTTCTCCAAAACTATAACAGATGCAAGCTTGTCCTGTTTGGTGGAGATGATATTTAATAAAATAAGTAGAAATCCACTAAAAGTTTTGTTTGGTTATCTTGCAATCCCGAGATAATCGTCTCCATGCTCCAAATCCATTTTAAAGCCATTTTTAAGGCATTTCGCGCATACATGAAATGAACACATTTTTCTCCAAAACTATAACAGATGCAAGCTTGTCCTGTTTGGTGGAGATGATATTTAATAAAATAAGTAGAAATCCACTAAAAGTTTTGTTTGGTTATCTTGCAATCCCGAGATAATCGTCTCCATGCTCCAAATCCATTTTAAAGCCATTTTTAAGGCATTTCGCGCATACATGAAATGAACACATTTTTCTCCAAAACTATAACAGATGCAAGCTTGTCCTGTTTGGTGGAGATGATATTTAATAAAATAAGTAGAAATCCACTAAAAGTTTTGTTTGGTTATCTTGCAATCCCGAGATAATCGTCTCCATGCTCCAAATCCATTTTAAAGCCATTTTTAAGGCATTTCGCGCATACATGAAATGAACACATTTTTCTCCAAAACTATAACAGATGCAAGCTTGTCCTGTTTGGTGGAGATGATATTTAATAAAATAAGTAGAAATCCACTAAAAGTTTTGTTTGGTTATCTTGCAATCCCGAGATAATCGTCTCCATGCTCCAAATCCATTTTAAAGCCATTTTTAAGGCATTTCGCGCATACATGAAATGAACACATTTTTCTCCAAAACTATAACAGATGCAAGCTTGTCCTGTTTGGTGGAGATGATATTTAATAAAATAAGTAGAAATCCACTAAAAGTTTTGTTTGGTTATCTTGCAATCCCGAGATAATCGTCTCCATGCTCCAAATCCATTTTAAAGCCATTTTTAAGGCATTTCGCGCATACATGAAATGAACACATTTTTCTCCAAAACTATAACAGATGCAAGCTTGTCCTGTTTGGTGGAGATGATATTTAATAAAATAAGTAGAAATCCACTAAAAGTTTTGTTTGGTTATCTTGCAATCCCGAGATAATCGTCTCCATGCTCCAAATCCATTTTAAAGCCATTTTTAAGGCATTTCGCGCATACATGAAATGAACACATTTTTCTCCAAAACTATAACAGATGCAAGCTTGTCCTGTTTGGTGGAGATGATATTTAATAAAATAAGTAGAAATCCACTAAAAGTTTTGTTTGGTTATCTTGCAATCCCGAGATAATCGTCTCCATGCTCCAAATCCATTTTAAAGCCATTTTTAAGGCATTTCGCGCATACATGAAATGAACACATTTTTCTCCAAAACTATAACAGATGCAAGCTTGTCCTGTTTGGTGGAGATGATATTTAATAAAATAAGTAGAAATCCACTAAAAGTTTTGTTTGGTTATCTTGCAATCCCGAGATAATCGTCTCCATGCTCCAAATCCATTTTAAAGCCATTTTTAAGGCATTTCGCGCATACATGAAATGAACACATTTTTCTCCAAAACTATAACAGATGCAAGCTTGTCCTGTTTGGTGGAGATGATATTTAATAAAATAAGTAGAAATCCACTAAAAGTTTTGTTTGGTTATCTTGCAATCCCGAGATAATCGTCTCCATGCTCCAAATCCATTTTAAAGCCATTTTTAAGGCATTTCGCGCATACATGAAATGAACACATTTTTCTCCAAAACTATAACAGATGCAAGCTTGTCCTGTTTGGTGGAGATGATATTTAATAAAATAAGTAGAAATCCACTAAAAGTTTTGTTTGGTTATCTTGCAATCCCGAGATAATCGTCTCCATGCTCCAAATCCATTTTAAAGCCATTTTTAAGGCATTTCGCGCATACATGAAATGAACACATTTTTCTCCAAAACTATAACAGATGCAAGCTTGTCCTGTTTGGTGGAGATGATATTTAATAAAATAAGTAGAAATCCACTAAAAGTTTTGTTTGGTTATCTTGCAATCCCGAGATAATCGTCTCCATGCTCCAAATCCATTTTAAAGCCATTTTTAAGGCATTTCGCGCATACATGAAATGAACACATTTTTCTCCAAAACTATAACAGATGCAAGCTTGTCCTGTTTGGTGGAGATGATATTTAATAAAATAAGTAGAAATCCACTAAAAGTTTTGTTTGGTTATCTTGCAATCCCGAGATAATCGTCTCCATGCTCCAAATCCATTTTAAAGCCATTTTTAAGGCATTTCGCGCATACATGAAATGAACACATTTTTCTCCAAAACTATAACAGATGCAAGCTTGTCCTGTTTGGTGGAGATGATATTTAATAAAATAAGTAGAAATCCACTAAAAGTTTTGTTTGGTTATCTTGCAATCCCGAGATAATCGTCTCCATGCTCCAAATCCATTTTAAAGCCATTTTTAAGGCATTTCGCGCATACATGAAATGAACACATTTTTCTCCAAAACTATAACAGATGCAAGCTTGTCCTGTTTGGTGGAGATGATATTTAATAAAATAAGTAGAAATCCACTAAAAGTTTTGTTTGGTTATCTTGCAATCCCGAGATAATCGTCTCCATGCTCCAAATCCATTTTAAAGCCATTTTTAAGGCATTTCGCGCATACATGAAATGAACACATTTTTCTCCAAAACTATAACAGATGCAAGCTTGTCCTGTTTGGTGGAGATGATATTTAATAAAATAAGTAGAAATCCACTAAAAGTTTTGTTTGGTTATCTTGCAATCCCGAGATAATCGTCTCCATGCTCCAAATCCATTTTAAAGCCATTTTTAAGGCATTTCGCGCATACATGAAATGAACACATTTTTCTCCAAAACTATAACAGATGCAAGCTTGTCCTGTTTGGTGGAGATGATATTTAATAAAATAAGTAGAAATCCACTAAAAGTTTTGTTTGGTTATCTTGCAATCCCGAGATAATCGTCTCCATGCTCCAAATCCATTTTAAAGCCATTTTTAAGGCATTTCGCGCATACATGAAATGAACACATTTTTCTCCAAAACTATAACAGATGCAAGCTTGTCCTGTTTGGTGGAGATGATATTTAATAAAATAAGTAGAAATCCACTAAAAGTTTTGTTTGGTTATCTTGCAATCCCGAGATAATCGTCTCCATGCTCCAAATCCATTTTAAAGCCATTTTTAAGGCATTTCGCGCATACATGAAATGAACACATTTTTCTCCAAAACTATAACAGATGCAAGCTTGTCCTGTTTGGTGGAGATGATATTTAATAAAATAAGTAGAAATCCACTAAAAGTTTTGTTTGGTTATCTTGCAATCCCGAGATAATCGTCTCCATGCTCCAAATCCATTTTAAAGCCATTTTTAAGGCATTTCGCGCATACATGAAATGAACACATTTTTCTCCAAAACTATAACAGATGCAAGCTTGTCCTGTTTGGTGGAGATGATATTTAATAAAATAAGTAGAAATCCACTAAAAGTTTTGTTTGGTTATCTTGCAATCCCGAGATAATCGTCTCCATGCTCCAAATCCATTTTAAAGCCATTTTTAAGGCATTTCGCGCATACATGAAATGAACACATTTTTCTCCAAAACTATAACAGATGCAAGCTTGTCCTGTTTGGTGGAGATGATATTTAATAAAATAAGTAGAAATCCACTAAAAGTTTTGTTTGGTTATCTTGCAATCCCGAGATAATCGTCTCCATGCTCCAAATCCATTTTAAAGCCATTTTTAAGGCATTTCGCGCATACATGAAATGAACACATTTTTCTCCAAAACTATAACAGATGCAAGCTTGTCCTGTTTGGTGGAGATGATATTTAATAAAATAAGTAGAAATCCACTAAAAGTTTTGTTTGGTTATCTTGCAATCCCGAGATAATCGTCTCCATGCTCCAAATCCATTTTAAAGCCATTTTTAAGGCATTTCGCGCATACATGAAATGAACACATTTTTCTCCAAAACTATAACAGATGCAAGCTTGTCCTGTTTGGTGGAGATGATATTTAATAAAATAAGTAGAAATCCACTAAAAGTTTTGTTTGGTTATCTTGCAATCCCGAGATAATCGTCTCCATGCTCCAAATCCATTTTAAAGCCATTTTTAAGGCATTTCGCGCATACATGAAATGAACACATTTTTCTCCAAAACTATAACAGATGCAAGCTTGTCCTGTTTGGTGGAGATGATATTTAATAAAATAAGTAGAAATCCACTAAAAGTTTTGTTTGGTTATCTTGCAATCCCGAGATAATCGTCTCCATGCTCCAAATCCATTTTAAAGCCATTTTTAAGGCATTTCGCGCATACATGAAATGAACACATTTTTCTCCAAAACTATAACAGATGCAAGCTTGTCCTGTTTGGTGGAGATGATATTTAATAAAATAAGTAGAAATCCACTAAAAGTTTTGTTTGGTTATCTTGCAATCCCGAGATAATCGTCTCCATGCTCCAAATCCATTTTAAAGCCATTTTTAAGGCATTTCGCGCATACATGAAATGAACACATTTTTCTCCAAAACTATAACAGATGCAAGCTTGTCCTGTTTGGTGGAGATGATATTTAATAAAATAAGTAGAAATCCACTAAAAGTTTTGTTTGGTTATCTTGCAATCCCGAGATAATCGTCTCCATGCTCCAAATCCATTTTAAAGCCATTTTTAAGGCATTTCGCGCATACATGAAATGAACACATTTTTCTCCAAAACTATAACAGATGCAAGCTTGTCCTGTTTGGTGGAGATGATATTTAATAAAATAAGTAGAAATCCACTAAAAGTTTTGTTTGGTTATCTTGCAATCCCGAGATAATCGTCTCCATGCTCCAAATCCATTTTAAAGCCATTTTTAAGGCATTTCGCGCATACATGAAATGAACACATTTTTCTCCAAAACTATAACAGATGCAAGCTTGTCCTGTTTGGTGGAGATGATATTTAATAAAATAAGTAGAAATCCACTAAAAGTTTTGTTTGGTTATCTTGCAATCCCGAGATAATCGTCTCCATGCTCCAAATCCATTTTAAAGCCATTTTTAAGGCATTTCGCGCATACATGAAATGAACACATTTTTCTCCAAAACTATAACAGATGCAAGCTTGTCCTGTTTGGTGGAGATGATATTTAATAAAATAAGTAGAAATCCACTAAAAGTTTTGTTTGGTTATCTTGCAATCCCGAGATAATCGTCTCCATGCTCCAAATCCATTTTAAAGCCATTTTTAAGGCATTTCGCGCATACATGAAATGAACACATTTTTCTCCAAAACTATAACAGATGCAAGCTTGTCCTGTTTGGTGGAGATGATATTTAATAAAATAAGTAGAAATCCACTAAAAGTTTTGTTTGGTTATCTTGCAATCCCGAGATAATCGTCTCCATGCTCCAAATCCATTTTAAAGCCATTTTTAAGGCATTTCGCGCATACATGAAATGAACACATTTTTCTCCAAAACTATAACAGATGCAAGCTTGTCCTGTTTGGTGGAGATGATATTTAATAAAATAAGTAGAAATCCACTAAAAGTTTTGTTTGGTTATCTTGCAATCCCGAGATAATCGTCTCCATGCTCCAAATCCATTTTAAAGCCATTTTTAAGGCATTTCGCGCATACATGAAATGAACACATTTTTCTCCAAAACTATAACAGATGCAAGCTTGTCCTGTTTGGTGGAGATGATATTTAATAAAATAAGTAGAAATCCACTAAAAGTTTTGTTTGGTTATCTTGCAATCCCGAGATAATCGTCTCCATGCTCCAAATCCATTTTAAAGCCATTTTTAAGGCATTTCGCGCATACATGAAATGAACACATTTTTCTCCAAAACTATAACAGATGCAAGCTTGTCCTGTTTGGTGGAGATGATATTTAATAAAATAAGTAGAAATCCACTAAAAGTTTTGTTTGGTTATCTTGCAATCCCGAGATAATCGTCTCCATGCTCCAAATCCATTTTAAAGCCATTTTTAAGGCATTTCGCGCATACATGAAATGAACACATTTTTCTCCAAAACTATAACAGATGCAAGCTTGTCCTGTTTGGTGGAGATGATATTTAATAAAATAAGTAGAAATCCACTAAAAGTTTTGTTTGGTTATCTTGCAATCCCGAGATAATCGTCTCCATGCTCCAAATCCATTTTAAAGCCATTTTTAAGGCATTTCGCGCATACATGAAATGAACACATTTTTCTCCAAAACTATAACAGATGCAAGCTTGTCCTGTTTGGTGGAGATGATATTTAATAAAATAAGTAGAAATCCACTAAAAGTTTTGTTTGGTTATCTTGCAATCCCGAGATAATCGTCTCCATGCTCCAAATCCATTTTAAAGCCATTTTTAAGGCATTTCGCGCATACATGAAATGAACACATTTTTCTCCAAAACTATAACAGATGCAAGCTTGTCCTGTTTGGTGGAGATGATATTTAATAAAATAAGTAGAAATCCACTAAAAGTTTTGTTTGGTTATCTTGCAATCCCGAGATAATCGTCTCCATGCTCCAAATCCATTTTAAAGCCATTTTTAAGGCATTTCGCGCATACATGAAATGAACACATTTTTCTCCAAAACTATAACAGATGCAAGCTTGTCCTGTTTGGTGGAGATGATATTTAATAAAATAAGTAGAAATCCACTAAAAGTTTTGTTTGGTTATCTTGCAATCCCGAGATAATCGTCTCCATGCTCCAAATCCATTTTAAAGCCATTTTTAAGGCATTTCGCGCATACATGAAATGAACACATTTTTCTCCAAAACTATAACAGATGCAAGCTTGTCCTGTTTGGTGGAGATGATATTTAATAAAATAAGTAGAAATCCACTAAAAGTTTTGTTTGGTTATCTTGCAATCCCGAGATAATCGTCTCCATGCTCCAAATCCATTTTAAAGCCATTTTTAAGGCATTTCGCGCATACATGAAATGAACACATTTTTCTCCAAAACTATAACAGATGCAAGCTTGTCCTGTTTGGTGGAGATGATATTTAATAAAATAAGTAGAAATCCACTAAAAGTTTTGTTTGGTTATCTTGCAATCCCGAGATAATCGTCTCCATGCTCCAAATCCATTTTAAAGCCATTTTTAAGGCATTTCGCGCATACATGAAATGAACACATTTTTCTCCAAAACTATAACAGATGCAAGCTTGTCCTGTTTGGTGGAGATGATATTTAATAAAATAAGTAGAAATCCACTAAAAGTTTTGTTTGGTTATCTTGCAATCCCGAGATAATCGTCTCCATGCTCCAAATCCATTTTAAAGCCATTTTTAAGGCATTTCGCGCATACATGAAATGAACACATTTTTCTCCAAAACTATAACAGATGCAAGCTTGTCCTGTTTGGTGGAGATGATATTTAATAAAATAAGTAGAAATCCACTAAAAGTTTTGTTTGGTTATCTTGCAATCCCGAGATAATCGTCTCCATGCTCCAAATCCATTTTAAAGCCATTTTTAAGGCATTTCGCGCATACATGAAATGAACACATTTTTCTCCAAAACTATAACAGATGCAAGCTTGTCCTGTTTGGTGGAGATGATATTTAATAAAATAAGTAGAAATCCACTAAAAGTTTTGTTTGGTTATCTTGCAATCCCGAGATAATCGTCTCCATGCTCCAAATCCATTTTAAAGCCATTTTTAAGGCATTTCGCGCATACATGAAATGAACACATTTTTCTCCAAAACTATAACAGATGCAAGCTTGTCCTGTTTGGTGGAGATGATATTTAATAAAATAAGTAGAAATCCACTAAAAGTTTTGTTTGGTTATCTTGCAATCCCGAGATAATCGTCTCCATGCTCCAAATCCATTTTAAAGCCATTTTTAAGGCATTTCGCGCATACATGAAATGAACACATTTTTCTCCAAAACTATAACAGATGCAAGCTTGTCCTGTTTGGTGGAGATGATATTTAATAAAATAAGTAGAAATCCACTAAAAGTTTTGTTTGGTTATCTTGCAATCCCGAGATAATCGTCTCCATGCTCCAAATCCATTTTAAAGCCATTTTTAAGGCATTTCGCGCATACATGAAATGAACACATTTTTCTCCAAAACTATAACAGATGCAAGCTTGTCCTGTTTGGTGGAGATGATATTTAATAAAATAAGTAGAAATCCACTAAAAGTTTTGTTTGGTTATCTTGCAATCCCGAGATAATCGTCTCCATGCTCCAAATCCATTTTAAAGCCATTTTTAAGGCATTTCGCGCATACATGAAATGAACACATTTTTCTCCAAAACTATAACAGATGCAAGCTTGTCCTGTTTGGTGGAGATGATATTTAATAAAATAAGTAGAAATCCACTAAAAGTTTTGTTTGGTTATCTTGCAATCCCGAGATAATCGTCTCCATGCTCCAAATCCATTTTAAAGCCATTTTTAAGGCATTTCGCGCATACATGAAATGAACACATTTTTCTCCAAAACTATAACAGATGCAAGCTTGTCCTGTTTGGTGGAGATGATATTTAATAAAATAAGTAGAAATCCACTAAAAGTTTTGTTTGGTTATCTTGCAATCCCGAGATAATCGTCTCCATGCTCCAAATCCATTTTAAAGCCATTTTTAAGGCATTTCGCGCATACATGAAATGAACACATTTTTCTCCAAAACTATAACAGATGCAAGCTTGTCCTGTTTGGTGGAGATGATATTTAATAAAATAAGTAGAAATCCACTAAAAGTTTTGTTTGGTTATCTTGCAATCCCGAGATAATCGTCTCCATGCTCCAAATCCATTTTAAAGCCATTTTTAAGGCATTTCGCGCATACATGAAATGAACACATTTTTCTCCAAAACTATAACAGATGCAAGCTTGTCCTGTTTGGTGGAGATGATATTTAATAAAATAAGTAGAAATCCACTAAAAGTTTTGTTTGGTTATCTTGCAATCCCGAGATAATCGTCTCCATGCTCCAAATCCATTTTAAAGCCATTTTTAAGGCATTTCGCGCATACATGAAATGAACACATTTTTCTCCAAAACTATAACAGATGCAAGCTTGTCCTGTTTGGTGGAGATGATATTTAATAAAATAAGTAGAAATCCACTAAAAGTTTTGTTTGGTTATCTTGCAATCCCGAGATAATCGTCTCCATGCTCCAAATCCATTTTAAAGCCATTTTTAAGGCATTTCGCGCATACATGAAATGAACACATTTTTCTCCAAAACTATAACAGATGCAAGCTTGTCCTGTTTGGTGGAGATGATATTTAATAAAATAAGTAGAAATCCACTAAAAGTTTTGTTTGGTTATCTTGCAATCCCGAGATAATCGTCTCCATGCTCCAAATCCATTTTAAAGCCATTTTTAAGGCATTTCGCGCATACATGAAATGAACACATTTTTCTCCAAAACTATAACAGATGCAAGCTTGTCCTGTTTGGTGGAGATGATATTTAATAAAATAAGTAGAAATCCACTAAAAGTTTTGTTTGGTTATCTTGCAATCCCGAGATAATCGTCTCCATGCTCCAAATCCATTTTAAAGCCATTTTTAAGGCATTTCGCGCATACATGAAATGAACACATTTTTCTCCAAAACTATAACAGATGCAAGCTTGTCCTGTTTGGTGGAGATGATATTTAATAAAATAAGTAGAAATCCACTAAAAGTTTTGTTTGGTTATCTTGCAATCCCGAGATAATCGTCTCCATGCTCCAAATCCATTTTAAAGCCATTTTTAAGGCATTTCGCGCATACATGAAATGAACACATTTTTCTCCAAAACTATAACAGATGCAAGCTTGTCCTGTTTGGTGGAGATGATATTTAATAAAATAAGTAGAAATCCACTAAAAGTTTTGTTTGGTTATCTTGCAATCCCGAGATAATCGTCTCCATGCTCCAAATCCATTTTAAAGCCATTTTTAAGGCATTTCGCGCATACATGAAATGAACACATTTTTCTCCAAAACTATAACAGATGCAAGCTTGTCCTGTTTGGTGGAGATGATATTTAATAAAATAAGTAGAAATCCACTAAAAGTTTTGTTTGGTTATCTTGCAATCCCGAGATAATCGTCTCCATGCTCCAAATCCATTTTAAAGCCATTTTTAAGGCATTTCGCGCATACATGAAATGAACACATTTTTCTCCAAAACTATAACAGATGCAAGCTTGTCCTGTTTGGTGGAGATGATATTTAATAAAATAAGTAGAAATCCACTAAAAGTTTTGTTTGGTTATCTTGCAATCCCGAGATAATCGTCTCCATGCTCCAAATCCATTTTAAAGCCATTTTTAAGGCATTTCGCGCATACATGAAATGAACACATTTTTCTCCAAAACTATAACAGATGCAAGCTTGTCCTGTTTGGTGGAGATGATATTTAATAAAATAAGTAGAAATCCACTAAAAGTTTTGTTTGGTTATCTTGCAATCCCGAGATAATCGTCTCCATGCTCCAAATCCATTTTAAAGCCATTTTTAAGGCATTTCGCGCATACATGAAATGAACACATTTTTCTCCAAAACTATAACAGATGCAAGCTTGTCCTGTTTGGTGGAGATGATATTTAATAAAATAAGTAGAAATCCACTAAAAGTTTTGTTTGGTTATCTTGCAATCCCGAGATAATCGTCTCCATGCTCCAAATCCATTTTAAAGCCATTTTTAAGGCATTTCGCGCATACATGAAATGAACACATTTTTCTCCAAAACTATAACAGATGCAAGCTTGTCCTGTTTGGTGGAGATGATATTTAATAAAATAAGTAGAAATCCACTAAAAGTTTTGTTTGGTTATCTTGCAATCCCGAGATAATCGTCTCCATGCTCCAAATCCATTTTAAAGCCATTTTTAAGGCATTTCGCGCATACATGAAATGAACACATTTTTCTCCAAAACTATAACAGATGCAAGCTTGTCCTGTTTGGTGGAGATGATATTTAATAAAATAAGTAGAAATCCACTAAAAGTTTTGTTTGGTTATCTTGCAATCCCGAGATAATCGTCTCCATGCTCCAAATCCATTTTAAAGCCATTTTTAAGGCATTTCGCGCATACATGAAATGAACACATTTTTCTCCAAAACTATAACAGATGCAAGCTTGTCCTGTTTGGTGGAGATGATATTTAATAAAATAAGTAGAAATCCACTAAAAGTTTTGTTTGGTTATCTTGCAATCCCGAGATAATCGTCTCCATGCTCCAAATCCATTTTAAAGCCATTTTTAAGGCATTTCGCGCATACATGAAATGAACACATTTTTCTCCAAAACTATAACAGATGCAAGCTTGTCCTGTTTGGTGGAGATGATATTTAATAAAATAAGTAGAAATCCACTAAAAGTTTTGTTTGGTTATCTTGCAATCCCGAGATAATCGTCTCCATGCTCCAAATCCATTTTAAAGCCATTTTTAAGGCATTTCGCGCATACATGAAATGAACACATTTTTCTCCAAAACTATAACAGATGCAAGCTTGTCCTGTTTGGTGGAGATGATATTTAATAAAATAAGTAGAAATCCACTAAAAGTTTTGTTTGGTTATCTTGCAATCCCGAGATAATCGTCTCCATGCTCCAAATCCATTTTAAAGCCATTTTTAAGGCATTTCGCGCATACATGAAATGAACACATTTTTCTCCAAAACTATAACAGATGCAAGCTTGTCCTGTTTGGTGGAGATGATATTTAATAAAATAAGTAGAAATCCACTAAAAGTTTTGTTTGGTTATCTTGCAATCCCGAGATAATCGTCTCCATGCTCCAAATCCATTTTAAAGCCATTTTTAAGGCATTTCGCGCATACATGAAATGAACACATTTTTCTCCAAAACTATAACAGATGCAAGCTTGTCCTGTTTGGTGGAGATGATATTTAATAAAATAAGTAGAAATCCACTAAAAGTTTTGTTTGGTTATCTTGCAATCCCGAGATAATCGTCTCCATGCTCCAAATCCATTTTAAAGCCATTTTTAAGGCATTTCGCGCATACATGAAATGAACACATTTTTCTCCAAAACTATAACAGATGCAAGCTTGTCCTGTTTGGTGGAGATGATATTTAATAAAATAAGTAGAAATCCACTAAAAGTTTTGTTTGGTTATCTTGCAATCCCGAGATAATCGTCTCCATGCTCCAAATCCATTTTAAAGCCATTTTTAAGGCATTTCGCGCATACATGAAATGAACACATTTTTCTCCAAAACTATAACAGATGCAAGCTTGTCCTGTTTGGTGGAGATGATATTTAATAAAATAAGTAGAAATCCACTAAAAGTTTTGTTTGGTTATCTTGCAATCCCGAGATAATCGTCTCCATGCTCCAAATCCATTTTAAAGCCATTTTTAAGGCATTTCGCGCATACATGAAATGAACACATTTTTCTCCAAAACTATAACAGATGCAAGCTTGTCCTGTTTGGTGGAGATGATATTTAATAAAATAAGTAGAAATCCACTAAAAGTTTTGTTTGGTTATCTTGCAATCCCGAGATAATCGTCTCCATGCTCCAAATCCATTTTAAAGCCATTTTTAAGGCATTTCGCGCATACATGAAATGAACACATTTTTCTCCAAAACTATAACAGATGCAAGCTTGTCCTGTTTGGTGGAGATGATATTTAATAAAATAAGTAGAAATCCACTAAAAGTTTTGTTTGGTTATCTTGCAATCCCGAGATAATCGTCTCCATGCTCCAAATCCATTTTAAAGCCATTTTTAAGGCATTTCGCGCATACATGAAATGAACACATTTTTCTCCAAAACTATAACAGATGCAAGCTTGTCCTGTTTGGTGGAGATGATATTTAATAAAATAAGTAGAAATCCACTAAAAGTTTTGTTTGGTTATCTTGCAATCCCGAGATAATCGTCTCCATGCTCCAAATCCATTTTAAAGCCATTTTTAAGGCATTTCGCGCATACATGAAATGAACACATTTTTCTCCAAAACTATAACAGATGCAAGCTTGTCCTGTTTGGTGGAGATGATATTTAATAAAATAAGTAGAAATCCACTAAAAGTTTTGTTTGGTTATCTTGCAATCCCGAGATAATCGTCTCCATGCTCCAAATCCATTTTAAAGCCATTTTTAAGGCATTTCGCGCATACATGAAATGAACACATTTTTCTCCAAAACTATAACAGATGCAAGCTTGTCCTGTTTGGTGGAGATGATATTTAATAAAATAAGTAGAAATCCACTAAAAGTTTTGTTTGGTTATCTTGCAATCCCGAGATAATCGTCTCCATGCTCCAAATCCATTTTAAAGCCATTTTTAAGGCATTTCGCGCATACATGAAATGAACACATTTTTCTCCAAAACTATAACAGATGCAAGCTTGTCCTGTTTGGTGGAGATGATATTTAATAAAATAAGTAGAAATCCACTAAAAGTTTTGTTTGGTTATCTTGCAATCCCGAGATAATCGTCTCCATGCTCCAAATCCATTTTAAAGCCATTTTTAAGGCATTTCGCGCATACATGAAATGAACACATTTTTCTCCAAAACTATAACAGATGCAAGCTTGTCCTGTTTGGTGGAGATGATATTTAATAAAATAAGTAGAAATCCACTAAAAGTTTTGTTTGGTTATCTTGCAATCCCGAGATAATCGTCTCCATGCTCCAAATCCATTTTAAAGCCATTTTTAAGGCATTTCGCGCATACATGAAATGAACACATTTTTCTCCAAAACTATAACAGATGCAAGCTTGTCCTGTTTGGTGGAGATGATATTTAATAAAATAAGTAGAAATCCACTAAAAGTTTTGTTTGGTTATCTTGCAATCCCGAGATAATCGTCTCCATGCTCCAAATCCATTTTAAAGCCATTTTTAAGGCATTTCGCGCATACATGAAATGAACACATTTTTCTCCAAAACTATAACAGATGCAAGCTTGTCCTGTTTGGTGGAGATGATATTTAATAAAATAAGTAGAAATCCACTAAAAGTTTTGTTTGGTTATCTTGCAATCCCGAGATAATCGTCTCCATGCTCCAAATCCATTTTAAAGCCATTTTTAAGGCATTTCGCGCATACATGAAATGAACACATTTTTCTCCAAAACTATAACAGATGCAAGCTTGTCCTGTTTGGTGGAGATGATATTTAATAAAATAAGTAGAAATCCACTAAAAGTTTTGTTTGGTTATCTTGCAATCCCGAGATAATCGTCTCCATGCTCCAAATCCATTTTAAAGCCATTTTTAAGGCATTTCGCGCATACATGAAATGAACACATTTTTCTCCAAAACTATAACAGATGCAAGCTTGTCCTGTTTGGTGGAGATGATATTTAATAAAATAAGTAGAAATCCACTAAAAGTTTTGTTTGGTTATCTTGCAATCCCGAGATAATCGTCTCCATGCTCCAAATCCATTTTAAAGCCATTTTTAAGGCATTTCGCGCATACATGAAATGAACACATTTTTCTCCAAAACTATAACAGATGCAAGCTTGTCCTGTTTGGTGGAGATGATATTTAATAAAATAAGTAGAAATCCACTAAAAGTTTTGTTTGGTTATCTTGCAATCCCGAGATAATCGTCTCCATGCTCCAAATCCATTTTAAAGCCATTTTTAAGGCATTTCGCGCATACATGAAATGAACACATTTTTCTCCAAAACTATAACAGATGCAAGCTTGTCCTGTTTGGTGGAGATGATATTTAATAAAATAAGTAGAAATCCACTAAAAGTTTTGTTTGGTTATCTTGCAATCCCGAGATAATCGTCTCCATGCTCCAAATCCATTTTAAAGCCATTTTTAAGGCATTTCGCGCATACATGAAATGAACACATTTTTCTCCAAAACTATAACAGATGCAAGCTTGTCCTGTTTGGTGGAGATGATATTTAATAAAATAAGTAGAAATCCACTAAAAGTTTTGTTTGGTTATCTTGCAATCCCGAGATAATCGTCTCCATGCTCCAAATCCATTTTAAAGCCATTTTTAAGGCATTTCGCGCATACATGAAATGAACACATTTTTCTCCAAAACTATAACAGATGCAAGCTTGTCCTGTTTGGTGGAGATGATATTTAATAAAATAAGTAGAAATCCACTAAAAGTTTTGTTTGGTTATCTTGCAATCCCGAGATAATCGTCTCCATGCTCCAAATCCATTTTAAAGCCATTTTTAAGGCATTTCGCGCATACATGAAATGAACACATTTTTCTCCAAAACTATAACAGATGCAAGCTTGTCCTGTTTGGTGGAGATGATATTTAATAAAATAAGTAGAAATCCACTAAAAGTTTTGTTTGGTTATCTTGCAATCCCGAGATAATCGTCTCCATGCTCCAAATCCATTTTAAAGCCATTTTTAAGGCATTTCGCGCATACATGAAATGAACACATTTTTCTCCAAAACTATAACAGATGCAAGCTTGTCCTGTTTGGTGGAGATGATATTTAATAAAATAAGTAGAAATCCACTAAAAGTTTTGTTTGGTTATCTTGCAATCCCGAGATAATCGTCTCCATGCTCCAAATCCATTTTAAAGCCATTTTTAAGGCATTTCGCGCATACATGAAATGAACACATTTTTCTCCAAAACTATAACAGATGCAAGCTTGTCCTGTTTGGTGGAGATGATATTTAATAAAATAAGTAGAAATCCACTAAAAGTTTTGTTTGGTTATCTTGCAATCCCGAGATAATCGTCTCCATGCTCCAAATCCATTTTAAAGCCATTTTTAAGGCATTTCGCGCATACATGAAATGAACACATTTTTCTCCAAAACTATAACAGATGCAAGCTTGTCCTGTTTGGTGGAGATGATATTTAATAAAATAAGTAGAAATCCACTAAAAGTTTTGTTTGGTTATCTTGCAATCCCGAGATAATCGTCTCCATGCTCCAAATCCATTTTAAAGCCATTTTTAAGGCATTTCGCGCATACATGAAATGAACACATTTTTCTCCAAAACTATAACAGATGCAAGCTTGTCCTGTTTGGTGGAGATGATATTTAATAAAATAAGTAGAAATCCACTAAAAGTTTTGTTTGGTTATCTTGCAATCCCGAGATAATCGTCTCCATGCTCCAAATCCATTTTAAAGCCATTTTTAAGGCATTTCGCGCATACATGAAATGAACACATTTTTCTCCAAAACTATAACAGATGCAAGCTTGTCCTGTTTGGTGGAGATGATATTTAATAAAATAAGTAGAAATCCACTAAAAGTTTTGTTTGGTTATCTTGCAATCCCGAGATAATCGTCTCCATGCTCCAAATCCATTTTAAAGCCATTTTTAAGGCATTTCGCGCATACATGAAATGAACACATTTTTCTCCAAAACTATAACAGATGCAAGCTTGTCCTGTTTGGTGGAGATGATATTTAATAAAATAAGTAGAAATCCACTAAAAGTTTTGTTTGGTTATCTTGCAATCCCGAGATAATCGTCTCCATGCTCCAAATCCATTTTAAAGCCATTTTTAAGGCATTTCGCGCATACATGAAATGAACACATTTTTCTCCAAAACTATAACAGATGCAAGCTTGTCCTGTTTGGTGGAGATGATATTTAATAAAATAAGTAGAAATCCACTAAAAGTTTTGTTTGGTTATCTTGCAATCCCGAGATAATCGTCTCCATGCTCCAAATCCATTTTAAAGCCATTTTTAAGGCATTTCGCGCATACATGAAATGAACACATTTTTCTCCAAAACTATAACAGATGCAAGCTTGTCCTGTTTGGTGGAGATGATATTTAATAAAATAAGTAGAAATCCACTAAAAGTTTTGTTTGGTTATCTTGCAATCCCGAGATAATCGTCTCCATGCTCCAAATCCATTTTAAAGCCATTTTTAAGGCATTTCGCGCATACATGAAATGAACACATTTTTCTCCAAAACTATAACAGATGCAAGCTTGTCCTGTTTGGTGGAGATGATATTTAATAAAATAAGTAGAAATCCAGCTAAAAGTTTTGTTTGGTTATCTTGCAATCCCGAGATAATCGTCTCCATGCTCCAAATCCATTTTAAAGCCATTTTTAAGGCATTTCGCGCATACATGAAATGAACACATTTTTCTCCAAAACTATAACAGATGCAAGCTTGTCCTGTTTGGTGGAGATGATATTTAATAAAATAAGTAGAAATCCACTAAAAGTTTTGTTTGGTTATCTTGCAATCCCGAGATAATCGTCTCCATGCTCCAAATCCATTTTAAAGCCATTTTTAAGGCATTTCGCGCATACATGAAATGAACACATTTTTCTCCAAAACTATAACAGATGCAAGCTTGTCCTGTTTGGTGGAGATGATATTTAATAAAATAAGTAGAAATCCACTAAAAGTTTTGTTTGGTTATCTTGCAATCCCGAGATAATCGTCTCCATGCTCCAAATCCATTTTAAAGCCATTTTTAAGGCATTTCGCGCATACATGAAATGAACACATTTTTCTCCAAAACTATAACAGATGCAAGCTTGTCCTGTTTGGTGGAGATGATATTTAATAAAATAAGTAGAAATCCACTAAAAGTTTTGTTTGGTTATCTTGCAATCCCGAGATAATCGTCTCCATGCTCCAAATCCATTTTAAAGCCATTTTTAAGGCATTTCGCGCATACATGAAATGAACACATTTTTCTCCAAAACTATAACAGATGCAAGCTTGTCCTGTTTGGTGGAGATGATATTTAATAAAATAAGTAGAAATCCACTAAAAGTTTTGTTTGGTTATCTTGCAATCCCGAGATAATCGTCTCCATGCTCCAAATCCATTTTAAAGCCATTTTTAAGGCATTTCGCGCATACATGAAATGAACACATTTTTCTCCAAAACTATAACAGATGCAAGCTTGTCCTGTTTGGTGGAGATGATATTTAATAAAATAAGTAGAAATCCACTAAAAGTTTTGTTTGGTTATCTTGCAATCCCGAGATAATCGTCTCCATGCTCCAAATCCATTTTAAAGCCATTTTTAAGGCATTTCGCGCATACATGAAATGAACACATTTTTCTCCAAAACTATAACAGATGCAAGCTTGTCCTGTTTGGTGGAGATGATATTTAATAAAATAAGTAGAAATCCACTAAAAGTTTTGTTTGGTTATCTTGCAATCCCGAGATAATCGTCTCCATGCTCCAAATCCATTTTAAAGCCATTTTTAAGGCATTTCGCGCATACATGAAATGAACACATTTTTCTCCAAAACTATAACAGATGCAAGCTTGTCCTGTTTGGTGGAGATGATATTTAATAAAATAAGTAGAAATCCACTAAAAGTTTTGTTTGGTTATCTTGCAATCCCGAGATAATCGTCTCCATGCTCCAAATCCATTTTAAAGCCATTTTTAAGGCATTTCGCGCATACATGAAATGAACACATTTTTCTCCAAAACTATAACAGATGCAAGCTTGTCCTGTTTGGTGGAGATGATATTTAATAAAATAAGTAGAAATCCACTAAAAGTTTTGTTTGGTTATCTTGCAATCCCGAGATAATCGTCTCCATGCTCCAAATCCATTTTAAAGCCATTTTTAAGGCATTTCGCGCATACATGAAATGAACACATTTTTCTCCAAAACTATAACAGATGCAAGCTTGTCCTGTTTGGTGGAGATGATATTTAATAAAATAAGTAGAAATCCACTAAAAGTTTTGTTTGGTTATCTTGCAATCCCGAGATAATCGTCTCCATGCTCCAAATCCATTTTAAAGCCATTTTTAAGGCATTTCGCGCATACATGAAATGAACACATTTTTCTCCAAAACTATAACAGATGCAAGCTTGTCCTGTTTGGTGGAGATGATATTTAATAAAATAAGTAGAAATCCACTAAAAGTTTTGTTTGGTTATCTTGCAATCCCGAGATAATCGTCTCCATGCTCCAAATCCATTTTAAAGCCATTTTTAAGGCATTTCGCGCATACATGAAATGAACACATTTTTCTCCAAAACTATAACAGATGCAAGCTTGTCCTGTTTGGTGGAGATGATATTTAATAAAATAAGTAGAAATCCACTAAAAGTTTTGTTTGGTTATCTTGCAATCCCGAGATAATCGTCTCCATGCTCCAAATCCATTTTAAAGCCATTTTTAAGGCATTTCGCGCATACATGAAATGAACACATTTTTCTCCAAAACTATAACAGATGCAAGCTTGTCCTGTTTGGTGGAGATGATATTTAATAAAATAAGTAGAAATCCACTAAAAGTTTTGTTTGGTTATCTTGCAATCCCGAGATAATCGTCTCCATGCTCCAAATCCATTTTAAAGCCATTTTTAAGGCATTTCGCGCATACATGAAATGAACACATTTTTCTCCAAAACTATAACAGATGCAAGCTTGTCCTGTTTGGTGGAGATGATATTTAATAAAATAAGTAGAAATCCACTAAAAGTTTTGTTTGGTTATCTTGCAATCCCGAGATAATCGTCTCCATGCTCCAAATCCATTTTAAAGCCATTTTTAAGGCATTTCGCGCATACATGAAATGAACACATTTTTCTCCAAAACTATAACAGATGCAAGCTTGTCCTGTTTGGTGGAGATGATATTTAATAAAATAAGTAGAAATCCACTAAAAGTTTTGTTTGGTTATCTTGCAATCCCGAGATAATCGTCTCCATGCTCCAAATCCATTTTAAAGCCATTTTTAAGGCATTTCGCGCATACATGAAATGAACACATTTTTCTCCAAAACTATAACAGATGCAAGCTTGTCCTGTTTGGTGGAGATGATATTTAATAAAATAAGTAGAAATCCACTAAAAGTTTTGTTTGGTTATCTTGCAATCCCGAGATAATCGTCTCCATGCTCCAAATCCATTTTAAAGCCATTTTTAAGGCATTTCGCGCATACATGAAATGAACACATTTTTCTCCAAAACTATAACAGATGCAAGCTTGTCCTGTTTGGTGGAGATGATATTTAATAAAATAAGTAGAAATCCACTAAAAGTTTTGTTTGGTTATCTTGCAATCCCGAGATAATCGTCTCCATGCTCCAAATCCATTTTAAAGCCATTTTTAAGGCATTTCGCGCATACATGAAATGAACACATTTTTCTCCAAAACTATAACAGATGCAAGCTTGTCCTGTTTGGTGGAGATGATATTTAATAAAATAAGTAGAAATCCACTAAAAGTTTTGTTTGGTTATCTTGCAATCCCGAGATAATCGTCTCCATGCTCCAAATCCATTTTAAAGCCATTTTTAAGGCATTTCGCGCATACATGAAATGAACACATTTTTCTCCAAAACTATAACAGATGCAAGCTTGTCCTGTTTGGTGGAGATGATATTTAATAAAATAAGTAGAAATCCACTAAAAGTTTTGTTTGGTTATCTTGCAATCCCGAGATAATCGTCTCCATGCTCCAAATCCATTTTAAAGCCATTTTTAAGGCATTTCGCGCATACATGAAATGAACACATTTTTCTCCAAAACTATAACAGATGCAAGCTTGTCCTGTTTGGTGGAGATGATATTTAATAAAATAAGTAGAAATCCACTAAAAGTTTTGTTTGGTTATCTTGCAATCCCGAGATAATCGTCTCCATGCTCCAAATCCATTTTAAAGCCATTTTTAAGGCATTTCGCGCATACATGAAATGAACACATTTTTCTCCAAAACTATAACAGATGCAAGCTTGTCCTGTTTGGTGGAGATGATATTTAATAAAATAAGTAGAAATCCACTAAAAGTTTTGTTTGGTTATCTTGCAATCCCGAGATAATCGTCTCCATGCTCCAAATCCATTTTAAAGCCATTTTTAAGGCATTTCGCGCATACATGAAATGAACACATTTTTCTCCAAAACTATAACAGATGCAAGCTTGTCCTGTTTGGTGGAGATGATATTTAATAAAATAAGTAGAAATCCACTAAAAGTTTTGTTTGGTTATCTTGCAATCCCGAGATAATCGTCTCCATGCTCCAAATCCATTTTAAAGCCATTTTTAAGGCATTTCGCGCATACATGAAATGAACACATTTTTCTCCAAAACTATAACAGATGCAAGCTTGTCCTGTTTGGTGGAGATGATATTTAATAAAATAAGTAGAAATCCACTAAAAGTTTTGTTTGGTTATCTTGCAATCCCGAGATAATCGTCTCCATGCTCCAAATCCATTTTAAAGCCATTTTTAAGGCATTTCGCGCATACATGAAATGAACACATTTTTCTCCAAAACTATAACAGATGCAAGCTTGTCCTGTTTGGTGGAGATGATATTTAATAAAATAAGTAGAAATCCACTAAAAGTTTTGTTTGGTTATCTTGCAATCCCGAGATAATCGTCTCCATGCTCCAAATCCATTTTAAAGCCATTTTTAAGGCATTTCGCGCATACATGAAATGAACACATTTTTCTCCAAAACTATAACAGATGCAAGCTTGTCCTGTTTGGTGGAGATGATATTTAATAAAATAAGTAGAAATCCACTAAAAGTTTTGTTTGGTTATCTTGCAATCCCGAGATAATCGTCTCCATGCTCCAAATCCATTTTAAAGCCATTTTTAAGGCATTTCGCGCATACATGAAATGAACACATTTTTCTCCAAAACTATAACAGATGCAAGCTTGTCCTGTTTGGTGGAGATGATATTTAATAAAATAAGTAGAAATCCACTAAAAGTTTTGTTTGGTTATCTTGCAATCCCGAGATAATCGTCTCCATGCTCCAAATCCATTTTAAAGCCATTTTTAAGGCATTTCGCGCATACATGAAATGAACACATTTTTCTCCAAAACTATAACAGATGCAAGCTTGTCCTGTTTGGTGGAGATGATATTTAATAAAATAAGTAGAAATCCACTAAAAGTTTTGTTTGGTTATCTTGCAATCCCGAGATAATCGTCTCCATGCTCCAAATCCATTTTAAAGCCATTTTTAAGGCATTTCGCGCATACATGAAATGAACACATTTTTCTCCAAAACTATAACAGATGCAAGCTTGTCCTGTTTGGTGGAGATGATATTTAATAAAATAAGTAGAAATCCACTAAAAGTTTTGTTTGGTTATCTTGCAATCCCGAGATAATCGTCTCCATGCTCCAAATCCATTTTAAAGCCATTTTTAAGGCATTTCGCGCATACATGAAATGAACACATTTTTCTCCAAAACTATAACAGATGCAAGCTTGTCCTGTTTGGTGGAGATGATATTTAATAAAATAAGTAGAAATCCACTAAAAGTTTTGTTTGGTTATCTTGCAATCCCGAGATAATCGTCTCCATGCTCCAAATCCATTTTAAAGCCATTTTTAAGGCATTTCGCGCATACATGAAATGAACACATTTTTCTCCAAAACTATAACAGATGCAAGCTTGTCCTGTTTGGTGGAGATGATATTTAATAAAATAAGTAGAAATCCACTAAAAGTTTTGTTTGGTTATCTTGCAATCCCGAGATAATCGTCTCCATGCTCCAAATCCATTTTAAAGCCATTTTTAAGGCATTTCGCGCATACATGAAATGAACACATTTTTCTCCAAAACTATAACAGATGCAAGCTTGTCCTGTTTGGTGGAGATGATATTTAATAAAATAAGTAGAAATCCACTAAAAGTTTTGTTTGGTTATCTTGCAATCCCGAGATAATCGTCTCCATGCTCCAAATCCATTTTAAAGCCATTTTTAAGGCATTTCGCGCATACATGAAATGAACACATTTTTCTCCAAAACTATAACAGATGCAAGCTTGTCCTGTTTGGTGGAGATGATATTTAATAAAATAAGTAGAAATCCACTAAAAGTTTTGTTTGGTTATCTTGCAATCCCGAGATAATCGTCTCCATGCTCCAAATCCATTTTAAAGCCATTTTTAAGGCATTTCGCGCATACATGAAATGAACACATTTTTCTCCAAAACTATAACAGATGCAAGCTTGTCCTGTTTGGTGGAGATGATATTTAATAAAATAAGTAGAAATCCACTAAAAGTTTTGTTTGGTTATCTTGCAATCCCGAGATAATCGTCTCCATGCTCCAAATCCATTTTAAAGCCATTTTTAAGGCATTTCGCGCATACATGAAATGAACACATTTTTCTCCAAAACTATAACAGATGCAAGCTTGTCCTGTTTGGTGGAGATGATATTTAATAAAATAAGTAGAAATCCACTAAAAGTTTTGTTTGGTTATCTTGCAATCCCGAGATAATCGTCTCCATGCTCCAAATCCATTTTAAAGCCATTTTTAAGGCATTTCGCGCATACATGAAATGAACACATTTTTCTCCAAAACTATAACAGATGCAAGCTTGTCCTGTTTGGTGGAGATGATATTTAATAAAATAAGTAGAAATCCACTAAAAGTTTTGTTTGGTTATCTTGCAATCCCGAGATAATCGTCTCCATGCTCCAAATCCATTTTAAAGCCATTTTTAAGGCATTTCGCGCATACATGAAATGAACACATTTTTCTCCAAAACTATAACAGATGCAAGCTTGTCCTGTTTGGTGGAGATGATATTTAATAAAATAAGTAGAAATCCACTAAAAGTTTTGTTTGGTTATCTTGCAATCCCGAGATAATCGTCTCCATGCTCCAAATCCATTTTAAAGCCATTTTTAAGGCATTTCGCGCATACATGAAATGAACACATTTTTCTCCAAAACTATAACAGATGCAAGCTTGTCCTGTTTGGTGGAGATGATATTTAATAAAATAAGTAGAAATCCACTAAAAGTTTTGTTTGGTTATCTTGCAATCCCGAGATAATCGTCTCCATGCTCCAAATCCATTTTAAAGCCATTTTTAAGGCATTTCGCGCATACATGAAATGAACACATTTTTCTCCAAAACTATAACAGATGCAAGCTTGTCCTGTTTGGTGGAGATGATATTTAATAAAATAAGTAGAAATCCACTAAAAGTTTTGTTTGGTTATCTTGCAATCCCGAGATAATCGTCTCCATGCTCCAAATCCATTTTAAAGCCATTTTTAAGGCATTTCGCGCATACATGAAATGAACACATTTTTCTCCAAAACTATAACAGATGCAAGCTTGTCCTGTTTGGTGGAGATGATATTTAATAAAATAAGTAGAAATCCACTAAAAGTTTTGTTTGGTTATCTTGCAATCCCGAGATAATCGTCTCCATGCTCCAAATCCATTTTAAAGCCATTTTTAAGGCATTTCGCGCATACATGAAATGAACACATTTTTCTCCAAAACTATAACAGATGCAAGCTTGTCCTGTTTGGTGGAGATGATATTTAATAAAATAAGTAGAAATCCACTAAAAGTTTTGTTTGGTTATCTTGCAATCCCGAGATAATCGTCTCCATGCTCCAAATCCATTTTAAAGCCATTTTTAAGGCATTTCGCGCATACATGAAATGAACACATTTTTCTCCAAAACTATAACAGATGCAAGCTTGTCCTGTTTGGTGGAGATGATATTTAATAAAATAAGTAGAAATCCACTAAAAGTTTTGTTTGGTTATCTTGCAATCCCGAGATAATCGTCTCCATGCTCCAAATCCATTTTAAAGCCATTTTTAAGGCATTTCGCGCATACATGAAATGAACACATTTTTCTCCAAAACTATAACAGATGCAAGCTTGTCCTGTTTGGTGGAGATGATATTTAATAAAATAAGTAGAAATCCACTAAAAGTTTTGTTTGGTTATCTTGCAATCCCGAGATAATCGTCTCCATGCTCCAAATCCATTTTAAAGCCATTTTTAAGGCATTTCGCGCATACATGAAATGAACACATTTTTCTCCAAAACTATAACAGATGCAAGCTTGTCCTGTTTGGTGGAGATGATATTTAATAAAATAAGTAGAAATCCACTAAAAGTTTTGTTTGGTTATCTTGCAATCCCGAGATAATCGTCTCCATGCTCCAAATCCATTTTAAAGCCATTTTTAAGGCATTTCGCGCATACATGAAATGAACACATTTTTCTCCAAAACTATAACAGATGCAAGCTTGTCCTGTTTGGTGGAGATGATATTTAATAAAATAAGTAGAAATCCACTAAAAGTTTTGTTTGGTTATCTTGCAATCCCGAGATAATCGTCTCCATGCTCCAAATCCATTTTAAAGCCATTTTTAAGGCATTTCGCGCATACATGAAATGAACACATTTTTCTCCAAAACTATAACAGATGCAAGCTTGTCCTGTTTGGTGGAGATGATATTTAATAAAATAAGTAGAAATCCACTAAAAGTTTTGTTTGGTTATCTTGCAATCCCGAGATAATCGTCTCCATGCTCCAAATCCATTTTAAAGCCATTTTTAAGGCATTTCGCGCATACATGAAATGAACACATTTTTCTCCAAAACTATAACAGATGCAAGCTTGTCCTGTTTGGTGGAGATGATATTTAATAAAATAAGTAGAAATCCACTAAAAGTTTTGTTTGGTTATCTTGCAATCCCGAGATAATCGTCTCCATGCTCCAAATCCATTTTAAAGCCATTTTTAAGGCATTTCGCGCATACATGAAATGAACACATTTTTCTCCAAAACTATAACAGATGCAAGCTTGTCCTGTTTGGTGGAGATGATATTTAATAAAATAAGTAGAAATCCACTAAAAGTTTTGTTTGGTTATCTTGCAATCCCGAGATAATCGTCTCCATGCTCCAAATCCATTTTAAAGCCATTTTTAAGGCATTTCGCGCATACATGAAATGAACACATTTTTCTCCAAAACTATAACAGATGCAAGCTTGTCCTGTTTGGTGGAGATGATATTTAATAAAATAAGTAGAAATCCACTAAAAGTTTTGTTTGGTTATCTTGCAATCCCGAGATAATCGTCTCCATGCTCCAAATCCATTTTAAAGCCATTTTTAAGGCATTTCGCGCATACATGAAATGAACACATTTTTCTCCAAAACTATAACAGATGCAAGCTTGTCCTGTTTGGTGGAGATGATATTTAATAAAATAAGTAGAAATCCACTAAAAGTTTTGTTTGGTTATCTTGCAATCCCGAGATAATCGTCTCCATGCTCCAAATCCATTTTAAAGCCATTTTTAAGGCATTTCGCGCATACATGAAATGAACACATTTTTCTCCAAAACTATAACAGATGCAAGCTTGTCCTGTTTGGTGGAGATGATATTTAATAAAATAAGTAGAAATCCACTAAAAGTTTTGTTTGGTTATCTTGCAATCCCGAGATAATCGTCTCCATGCTCCAAATCCATTTTAAAGCCATTTTTAAGGCATTTCGCGCATACATGAAATGAACACATTTTTCTCCAAAACTATAACAGATGCAAGCTTGTCCTGTTTGGTGGAGATGATATTTAATAAAATAAGTAGAAATCCACTAAAAGTTTTGTTTGGTTATCTTGCAATCCCGAGATAATCGTCTCCATGCTCCAAATCCATTTTAAAGCCATTTTTAAGGCATTTCGCGCATACATGAAATGAACACATTTTTCTCCAAAACTATAACAGATGCAAGCTTGTCCTGTTTGGTGGAGATGATATTTAATAAAATAAGTAGAAATCCACTAAAAGTTTTGTTTGGTTATCTTGCAATCCCGAGATAATCGTCTCCATGCTCCAAATCCATTTTAAAGCCATTTTTAAGGCATTTCGCGCATACATGAAATGAACACATTTTTCTCCAAAACTATAACAGATGCAAGCTTGTCCTGTTTGGTGGAGATGATATTTAATAAAATAAGTAGAAATCCACTAAAAGTTTTGTTTGGTTATCTTGCAATCCCGAGATAATCGTCTCCATGCTCCAAATCCATTTTAAAGCCATTTTTAAGGCATTTCGCGCATACATGAAATGAACACATTTTTCTCCAAAACTATAACAGATGCAAGCTTGTCCTGTTTGGTGGAGATGATATTTAATAAAATAAGTAGAAATCCACTAAAAGTTTTGTTTGGTTATCTTGCAATCCCGAGATAATCGTCTCCATGCTCCAAATCCATTTTAAAGCCATTTTTAAGGCATTTCGCGCATACATGAAATGAACACATTTTTCTCCAAAACTATAACAGATGCAAGCTTGTCCTGTTTGGTGGAGATGATATTTAATAAAATAAGTAGAAATCCACTAAAAGTTTTGTTTGGTTATCTTGCAATCCCGAGATAATCGTCTCCATGCTCCAAATCCATTTTAAAGCCATTTTTAAGGCATTTCGCGCATACATGAAATGAACACATTTTTCTCCAAAACTATAACAGATGCAAGCTTGTCCTGTTTGGTGGAGATGATATTTAATAAAATAAGTAGAAATCCACTAAAAGTTTTGTTTGGTTATCTTGCAATCCCGAGATAATCGTCTCCATGCTCCAAATCCATTTTAAAGCCATTTTTAAGGCATTTCGCGCATACATGAAATGAACACATTTTTCTCCAAAACTATAACAGATGCAAGCTTGTCCTGTTTGGTGGAGATGATATTTAATAAAATAAGTAGAAATCCACTAAAAGTTTTGTTTGGTTATCTTGCAATCCCGAGATAATCGTCTCCATGCTCCAAATCCATTTTAAAGCCATTTTTAAGGCATTTCGCGCATACATGAAATGAACACATTTTTCTCCAAAACTATAACAGATGCAAGCTTGTCCTGTTTGGTGGAGATGATATTTAATAAAATAAGTAGAAATCCACTAAAAGTTTTGTTTGGTTATCTTGCAATCCCGAGATAATCGTCTCCATGCTCCAAATCCATTTTAAAGCCATTTTTAAGGCATTTCGCGCATACATGAAATGAACACATTTTTCTCCAAAACTATAACAGATGCAAGCTTGTCCTGTTTGGTGGAGATGATATTTAATAAAATAAGTAGAAATCCACTAAAAGTTTTGTTTGGTTATCTTGCAATCCCGAGATAATCGTCTCCATGCTCCAAATCCATTTTAAAGCCATTTTTAAGGCATTTCGCGCATACATGAAATGAACACATTTTTCTCCAAAACTATAACAGATGCAAGCTTGTCCTGTTTGGTGGAGATGATATTTAATAAAATAAGTAGAAATCCACTAAAAGTTTTGTTTGGTTATCTTGCAATCCCGAGATAATCGTCTCCATGCTCCAAATCCATTTTAAAGCCATTTTTAAGGCATTTCGCGCATACATGAAATGAACACATTTTTCTCCAAAACTATAACAGATGCAAGCTTGTCCTGTTTGGTGGAGATGATATTTAATAAAATAAGTAGAAATCCACTAAAAGTTTTGTTTGGTTATCTTGCAATCCCGAGATAATCGTCTCCATGCTCCAAATCCATTTTAAAGCCATTTTTAAGGCATTTCGCGCATACATGAAATGAACACATTTTTCTCCAAAACTATAACAGATGCAAGCTTGTCCTGTTTGGTGGAGATGATATTTAATAAAATAAGTAGAAATCCACTAAAAGTTTTGTTTGGTTATCTTGCAATCCCGAGATAATCGTCTCCATGCTCCAAATCCATTTTAAAGCCATTTTTAAGGCATTTCGCGCATACATGAAATGAACACATTTTTCTCCAAAACTATAACAGATGCAAGCTTGTCCTGTTTGGTGGAGATGATATTTAATAAAATAAGTAGAAATCCACTAAAAGTTTTGTTTGGTTATCTTGCAATCCCGAGATAATCGTCTCCATGCTCCAAATCCATTTTAAAGCCATTTTTAAGGCATTTCGCGCATACATGAAATGAACACATTTTTCTCCAAAACTATAACAGATGCAAGCTTGTCCTGTTTGGTGGAGATGATATTTAATAAAATAAGTAGAAATCCACTAAAAGTTTTGTTTGGTTATCTTGCAATCCCGAGATAATCGTCTCCATGCTCCAAATCCATTTTAAAGCCATTTTTAAGGCATTTCGCGCATACATGAAATGAACACATTTTTCTCCAAAACTATAACAGATGCAAGCTTGTCCTGTTTGGTGGAGATGATATTTAATAAAATAAGTAGAAATCCACTAAAAGTTTTGTTTGGTTATCTTGCAATCCCGAGATAATCGTCTCCATGCTCCAAATCCATTTTAAAGCCATTTTTAAGGCATTTCGCGCATACATGAAATGAACACATTTTTCTCCAAAACTATAACAGATGCAAGCTTGTCCTGTTTGGTGGAGATGATATTTAATAAAATAAGTAGAAATCCACTAAAAGTTTTGTTTGGTTATCTTGCAATCCCGAGATAATCGTCTCCATGCTCCAAATCCATTTTAAAGCCATTTTTAAGGCATTTCGCGCATACATGAAATGAACACATTTTTCTCCAAAACTATAACAGATGCAAGCTTGTCCTGTTTGGTGGAGATGATATTTAATAAAATAAGTAGAAATCCACTAAAAGTTTTGTTTGGTTATCTTGCAATCCCGAGATAATCGTCTCCATGCTCCAAATCCATTTTAAAGCCATTTTTAAGGCATTTCGCGCATACATGAAATGAACACATTTTTCTCCAAAACTATAACAGATGCAAGCTTGTCCTGTTTGGTGGAGATGATATTTAATAAAATAAGTAGAAATCCACTAAAAGTTTTGTTTGGTTATCTTGCAATCCCGAGATAATCGTCTCCATGCTCCAAATCCATTTTAAAGCCATTTTTAAGGCATTTCGCGCATACATGAAATGAACACATTTTTCTCCAAAACTATAACAGATGCAAGCTTGTCCTGTTTGGTGGAGATGATATTTAATAAAATAAGTAGAAATCCACTAAAAGTTTTGTTTGGTTATCTTGCAATCCCGAGATAATCGTCTCCATGCTCCAAATCCATTTTAAAGCCATTTTTAAGGCATTTCGCGCATACATGAAATGAACACATTTTTCTCCAAAACTATAACAGATGCAAGCTTGTCCTGTTTGGTGGAGATGATATTTAATAAAATAAGTAGAAATCCACTAAAAGTTTTGTTTGGTTATCTTGCAATCCCGAGATAATCGTCTCCATGCTCCAAATCCATTTTAAAGCCATTTTTAAGGCATTTCGCGCATACATGAAATGAACACATTTTTCTCCAAAACTATAACAGATGCAAGCTTGTCCTGTTTGGTGGAGATGATATTTAATAAAATAAGTAGAAATCCACTAAAAGTTTTGTTTGGTTATCTTGCAATCCCGAGATAATCGTCTCCATGCTCCAAATCCATTTTAAAGCCATTTTTAAGGCATTTCGCGCATACATGAAATGAACACATTTTTCTCCAAAACTATAACAGATGCAAGCTTGTCCTGTTTGGTGGAGATGATATTTAATAAAATAAGTAGAAATCCACTAAAAGTTTTGTTTGGTTATCTTGCAATCCCGAGATAATCGTCTCCATGCTCCAAATCCATTTTAAAGCCATTTTTAAGGCATTTCGCGCATACATGAAATGAACACATTTTTCTCCAAAACTATAACAGATGCAAGCTTGTCCTGTTTGGTGGAGATGATATTTAATAAAATAAGTAGAAATCCACTAAAAGTTTTGTTTGGTTATCTTGCAATCCCGAGATAATCGTCTCCATGCTCCAAATCCATTTTAAAGCCATTTTTAAGGCATTTCGCGCATACATGAAATGAACACATTTTTCTCCAAAACTATAACAGATGCAAGCTTGTCCTGTTTGGTGGAGATGATATTTAATAAAATAAGTAGAAATCCACTAAAAGTTTTGTTTGGTTATCTTGCAATCCCGAGATAATCGTCTCCATGCTCCAAATCCATTTTAAAGCCATTTTTAAGGCATTTCGCGCATACATGAAATGAACACATTTTTCTCCAAAACTATAACAGATGCAAGCTTGTCCTGTTTGGTGGAGATGATATTTAATAAAATAAGTAGAAATCCACGTAAAAGTTTTGTTTGGTTATCTTGCAATCCCGAGATAATCGTCTCCATGCTCCAAATCCATTTTAAAGCCATTTTTAAGGCATTTCGCGCATACATGAAATGAACACATTTTTCTCCAAAACTATAACAGATGCAAGCTTGTCCTGTTTGGTGGAGATGATATTTAATAAAATAAGTAGAAATCCACTAAAAGTTTTGTTTGGTTATCTTGCAATCCCGAGATAATCGTCTCCATGCTCCAAATCCATTTTAAAGCCATTTTTAAGGCATTTCGCGCATACATGAAATGAACACATTTTTCTCCAAAACTATAACAGATGCAAGCTTGTCCTGTTTGGTGGAGATGATATTTAATAAAATAAGTAGAAATCCACTAAAAGTTTTGTTTGGTTATCTTGCAATCCCGAGATAATCGTCTCCATGCTCCAAATCCATTTTAAAGCCATTTTTAAGGCATTTCGCGCATACATGAAATGAACACATTTTTCTCCAAAACTATAACAGATGCAAGCTTGTCCTGTTTGGTGGAGATGATATTTAATAAAATAAGTAGAAATCCACTAAAAGTTTTGTTTGGTTATCTTGCAATCCCGAGATAATCGTCTCCATGCTCCAAATCCATTTTAAAGCCATTTTTAAGGCATTTCGCGCATACATGAAATGAACACATTTTTCTCCAAAACTATAACAGATGCAAGCTTGTCCTGTTTGGTGGAGATGATATTTAATAAAATAAGTAGAAATCCACTAAAAGTTTTGTTTGGTTATCTTGCAATCCCGAGATAATCGTCTCCATGCTCCAAATCCATTTTAAAGCCATTTTTAAGGCATTTCGCGCATACATGAAATGAACACATTTTTCTCCAAAACTATAACAGATGCAAGCTTGTCCTGTTTGGTGGAGATGATATTTAATAAAATAAGTAGAAATCCACTAAAAGTTTTGTTTGGTTATCTTGCAATCCCGAGATAATCGTCTCCATGCTCCAAATCCATTTTAAAGCCATTTTTAAGGCATTTCGCGCATACATGAAATGAACACATTTTTCTCCAAAACTATAACAGATGCAAGCTTGTCCTGTTTGGTGGAGATGATATTTAATAAAATAAGTAGAAATCCACTAAAAGTTTTGTTTGGTTATCTTGCAATCCCGAGATAATCGTCTCCATGCTCCAAATCCATTTTAAAGCCATTTTTAAGGCATTTCGCGCATACATGAAATGAACACATTTTTCTCCAAAACTATAACAGATGCAAGCTTGTCCTGTTTGGTGGAGATGATATTTAATAAAATAAGTAGAAATCCACTAAAAGTTTTGTTTGGTTATCTTGCAATCCCGAGATAATCGTCTCCATGCTCCAAATCCATTTTAAAGCCATTTTTAAGGCATTTCGCGCATACATGAAATGAACACATTTTTCTCCAAAACTATAACAGATGCAAGCTTGTCCTGTTTGGTGGAGATGATATTTAATAAAATAAGTAGAAATCCACTAAAAGTTTTGTTTGGTTATCTTGCAATCCCGAGATAATCGTCTCCATGCTCCAAATCCATTTTAAAGCCATTTTTAAGGCATTTCGCGCATACATGAAATGAACACATTTTTCTCCAAAACTATAACAGATGCAAGCTTGTCCTGTTTGGTGGAGATGATATTTAATAAAATAAGTAGAAATCCACTAAAAGTTTTGTTTGGTTATCTTGCAATCCCGAGATAATCGTCTCCATGCTCCAAATCCATTTTAAAGCCATTTTTAAGGCATTTCGCGCATACATGAAATGAACACATTTTTCTCCAAAACTATAACAGATGCAAGCTTGTCCTGTTTGGTGGAGATGATATTTAATAAAATAAGTAGAAATCCACTAAAAGTTTTGTTTGGTTATCTTGCAATCCCGAGATAATCGTCTCCATGCTCCAAATCCATTTTAAAGCCATTTTTAAGGCATTTCGCGCATACATGAAATGAACACATTTTTCTCCAAAACTATAACAGATGCAAGCTTGTCCTGTTTGGTGGAGATGATATTTAATAAAATAAGTAGAAATCCACTAAAAGTTTTGTTTGGTTATCTTGCAATCCCGAGATAATCGTCTCCATGCTCCAAATCCATTTTAAAGCCATTTTTAAGGCATTTCGCGCATACATGAAATGAACACATTTTTCTCCAAAACTATAACAGATGCAAGCTTGTCCTGTTTGGTGGAGATGATATTTAATAAAATAAGTAGAAATCCACTAAAAGTTTTGTTTGGTTATCTTGCAATCCCGAGATAATCGTCTCCATGCTCCAAATCCATTTTAAAGCCATTTTTAAGGCATTTCGCGCATACATGAAATGAACACATTTTTCTCCAAAACTATAACAGATGCAAGCTTGTCCTGTTTGGTGGAGATGATATTTAATAAAATAAGTAGAAATCCACTAAAAGTTTTGTTTGGTTATCTTGCAATCCCGAGATAATCGTCTCCATGCTCCAAATCCATTTTAAAGCCATTTTTAAGGCATTTCGCGCATACATGAAATGAACACATTTTTCTCCAAAACTATAACAGATGCAAGCTTGTCCTGTTTGGTGGAGATGATATTTAATAAAATAAGTAGAAATCCACTAAAAGTTTTGTTTGGTTATCTTGCAATCCCGAGATAATCGTCTCCATGCTCCAAATCCATTTTAAAGCCATTTTTAAGGCATTTCGCGCATACATGAAATGAACACATTTTTCTCCAAAACTATAACAGATGCAAGCTTGTCCTGTTTGGTGGAGATGATATTTAATAAAATAAGTAGAAATCCACTAAAAGTTTTGTTTGGTTATCTTGCAATCCCGAGGAGATAATCGTCTCCATGCTCCAAATCCATTTTAAAGCCATTTTTTAAGGCATTTCGCGCATACATGAAATGAACACATTTTTCTCCAAAACTATAACAGATGCAAGCTTGTCCTGTTTGGTGGAGATGATATTTAATAAAATAAGTAGAAATCCACTAAAAGTTTTGTTTGGTTATCTTGCAATCCCGAGATAATCGTCTCCATGCTCCAAATCCATTTTAAAGCCATTTTTAAGGCATTTCGCGCATACATGAAATGAACACATTTTTCTCCAAAACTATAACAGATGCAAGCTTGTCCTGTTTGGTGGAGATGATATTTAATAAAATAAGTAGAAATCCACTAAAAGTTTTGTTTGGTTATCTTGCAATCCCGAGATAATCGTCTCCATGCTCCAAATCCATTTTAAAGCCATTTTTAAGGCATTTCGCGCATACATGAAATGAACACATTTTTCTCCAAAACTATAACAGATGCAAGCTTGTCCTGTTTGGTGGAGATGATATTTAATAAAATAAGTAGAAATCCAGTAAAAGTTTTGTTTGGTTATCTTGCAATCCCGAGATAATCGTCTCCATGCTCCAAATCCATTTTAAAGCCATTTTTAAGGCATTTCGCGCATACATGAAATGAACACATTTTTCTCCAAAACTATAACAGATGCAAGCTTGTCCTGTTTGGTGGAGATGATATTTAATAAAATAAGTAGAAATCCACTAAAAGTTTTGTTTGGTTATCTTGCAATCCCGAGATAATCGTCTCCATGCTCCAAATCCATTTTAAAGCCATTTTTAAGGCATTTCGCGCATACATGAAATGAACACATTTTTCTCCAAAACTATAACAGATGCAAGCTTGTCCTGTTTGGTGGAGATGATATTTAATAAAATAAGTAGAAATCCACTAAAAGTTTTGTTTGGTTATCTTGCAATCCCGAGATAATCGTCTCCATGCTCCAAATCCATTTTAAAGCCATTTTTAAGGCATTTCGCGCATACATGAAATGAACACATTTTTCTCCAAAACTATAACAGATGCAAGCTTGTCCTGTTTGGTGGAGATGATATTTAATAAAATAAGTAGAAATCCACTAAAAGTTTTGTTTGGTTATCTTGCAATCCCGAGATAATCGTCTCCATGCTCCAAATCCATTTTAAAGCCATTTTTAAGGCATTTCGCGCATACATGAAATGAACACATTTTTCTCCAAAACTATAACAGATGCAAGCTTGTCTGTTTGGTGGAGATGATATTTAATAAAATAAGTAGAAATCCACTAAAAGTTTTGTTTGGTTATCTTGCAATCCCGAGATAATCGTCTCCATGCTCCAAATCCATTTTAAAGCCATTTTTAAGGCATTTCGCGCATACATGAAATGAACACATTTTTCTCCAAAACTATAACAGATGCAAGCTTGTCCTGTTTGGTGGAGATGATATTTAATAAAATAAGTAGAAATCCACTAAAAGTTTTGTTTGGTTATCTTGCAATCCCGAGATAATCGTCTCCATGCTCCAAATCCCATTTTAAAGCCATTTTTAAGGCATTTCGCGCATACATGAAATGAACACATTTTTCTCCAAAACTATAACAGATGCAAGCTTGTCCTGTTTGGTGGAGATGATATTTAATAAATAAGTAGAAATCCACTAAAAGTTTTGTTTGGTTATCTTGCAATCCCGAGATAATCGTCTCCATGCTCCAAATCCATTTTAAAGTCATTTTAAGGCATTTCGCGCATACATGAAATGAACACATTTTCTCCAAAACTATAACAGATGCAAGCTTGTCCTGTTTGGTGGAGATGATATTTAATAAAATAAGTAGAAATCCACTAAAAGTTTTGTTTGGTTATCTTGCAATCCCGAGATAATCGTCTCCATGCTCCAAATCCATTTTAAAGCCATTTTTAAGGCATTTCGCGCTTACATGAAATGAACACATTTTTCTCCAAAACTATAACAGATGCAAGCTTGTCCTGTTTGGTGGAGATGATATTTAATAAAATAAGTAGAAATCCACTAAAAGTTTTGTTTGGTTATCTTGCAATCCCGAGATAATCGTCTCCATGCTCCAAATCCATTTTAAAGCCATTTTTAAGGCATTTCGCGCATACATGAAATGAACACATTTTTCTCCAAAACTATAACAGATGCAAGCTTGTCCTGTTTGGTGGAGATGATATTTAATAAAATAAGTAGAAATCCACTAAAAGTTTTGTTTGGTTATCTTGCAATCCCGAGATAATCGTCTCCATGCTCCAAATCCATTTTAAAGCCATTTTTAAGGCATTTCGCGCATACATGAAATGAACACATTTTTCTCCAAAACTATAACAGATGCAAGCTTGTCCTGTTTGGTGGAGATGATATTTAATAAAATAAGTAGAAATCCACTAAAAGTTTTGTTTGGTTATCTTGCAATCCCGAGATAATCGTCTCCATGCTCCAAATCCATTTTAAAGCCATTTTTAAGGCATTTCGCGCATACATGAAATGAACACATTTTTCTCCAAAACTATAACAGATGCAAGCTTGTCCTGTTTGGTGGAGATGATATTTAATAAAATAAGTAGAAATCCTCTAAAAGTTTTGTTTGGTTATCTTGCAATCCCGAGATAATCGTCTCCATGCTCCAAATCCATTTTAAAGCCATTTTTAAGGCATTTCGCGCATACATGAAATGAACACATTTTTCTCCAAAACTATAACAGATGCAAGCTTGTCCTGTTTGGTGGAGATGATATTTAATAAAATAAGTAGAAATCCACTAAAAGTTTTGTTTGGTTATCTTGCAATCCCGAGATAATCGTCTCCATGCTCCAAATCCATTTTAAAGCCATTTTTAAGGCATTTCGCGCATACATGAAATGAACACATTTTTCTCCAAAACTATAACAGATGCAAGCTTGTCCTGTTTGGTGGAGATGATATTTAATAAAATAAGTAGAAATCCACTAAAAGTTTTGTTTGGTTATCTTGCAATCCGAGATAATCGTCTCCATGCTCCAAATCCATTTAAAGCCATTTTTAAGGCATTTCGCGCATACATGAAATGAACACATTTTTCTCCAAAACTATAACAGATGCAAGCTTGTCCTGTTTGGTGGAGATGATATTTAATAAAATAAGTAGAAATCCAGTAAAAGTTTTGTTTGGTTATCTTGCAATCCCGAGATAATCGTCTCCATGCTCCAAAATCCATTTTAAAGCCATTTTTAAGGCATTTCGCGCATACATGAAATGAACACATTTTTCTCCAAAACTATAACAGATGCAAGCTTGTCCTGTTTGGTGGAGATGATATTTAATAAAATAAGTAGAAATCCACTAAAAGTTTTGTTTGGTTATCTTGCAATCCCGAGATAATCGTCTCCATGCTCCAAATCCATTTTAAAGCCATTTTTAAGGCATTTCGCGCATACATGAAATGAACACATTTTTCTCCAAAACTATAACAGATGCAAGCTTGTCCTGTTTGGTGGAGATGATATTTAATAAAATAAGTAGAAATCCACTAAAAGTTTTGTTTGGTTATCTTGCAATCCCGAGATAATCGTCTCCATGCTCCAAATCCATTTTAAAGCCATTTTTAAGGCATTTCGCGCATACATGAAATGAACACATTTTTCTCCAAAACTATAACAGATGCAAGCTTGTCCTGTTTGGTGGAGATGATATTTAATAAAATAAGTAGAAATCCACTAAAAGTTTTGTTTGGTTATCTTGCAATCCCGAGATAATCGTCTCCATGCTCCAAATCCATTTTAAAGCCATTTTTAAGGCATTTCGCGCATACATGAAATGAACACATTTTTCTCCAAAACTATAACAGATGCAAGCTTGTCCTGTTTGGTGGAGATGATATTTAATAAAATAAGTAGAAATCCACTAAAAGTTTTGTTTGGTTATCTTGCAATCCCGAGATAATCGTCTCCATGCTCCAAATCCATTTTAAAGCCATTTTTAAGGCATTTCGCGCATACATGAAATGAACACATTTTTCTCCAAAACTATAACAGATGCAAGCTTGTCCTGTTTGGTGGAGATGATATTTAATAAAATAAGTAGAAATCCACTAAAAGTTTTGTTTGGTTATCTTGCAATCCCGAGATAATCGTCTCCATGCTCCAAATCCATTTTAAAGCCATTTTTAAGGCATTTCGCGCATACATGAAATGAACACATTTTTCTCCAAAACTATAACAGATGCAAGCTTGTCCTGTTTGGTGGAGATGATATTTAATAAAATAAGTAGAAATCCACTAAAAGTTTTGTTTGGTTATCTTGCAATCCCGAGATAATCGTCTCCATGCTCCAAATCCATTTTAAAGCCATTTTTAAGGCATTTCGCGCATACATGAAATGAACACATTTTTCTCCAAAACTATAACAGATGCAAGCTTGTCCTGTTTGGTGGAGATGATATTTAATAAAATAAGTAGAAATCCACTAAAAGTTTTGTTTGGTTATCTTGCAATCCCGAGATAATCGTCTCCATGCTCCAAATCCATTTTAAAGCCATTTTTAAGGCATTTCGCGCATACATGAAATGAACACATTTTTCTCCAAAACTATAACAGATGCAAGCTTGTCCTGTTTGGTGGAGATGATATTTAATAAATAAGTAGAAATCCACTAAAAGTTTTGTTTGGTTATCTTGCAATCCCGAGATAATCGTCTCCATGCTCCAAATCCATTTTAAAGCCATTTTTAAGGCATTTCGCGCATACATGAAATGAACACATTTTTCTCCAAAACTATAACAGATGCAAGCTTGTCCTGTTTGGTGGAGATGATATTTAATAAAATAAGTAGAAATCCACTAAAAGTTTTGTTTGGTTATCTTGCAATCCCGAGATAATCGTCTCCATGCTCCAAATCCATTTTAAAGCCATTTTTAAGGCATTTCGCGCATACATAAAATGAACACATTTTTCTCCAAAACTATAACAGATGCAAGCTTGTCCTGTTTGGTGGAGATGATATTTAATAAAATAAGTAGAAATCCACTAAAAGTTTTGTTTGGTTATCTTGCAATCCCGAGATAATCGTCTCCATGCTCCAAATCCATTTTAAAGCCATTTTTAAGGCATTTCGCGCATACATGAAATGAACACATTTTTCTCCAAAACTATAACAGATGCAAGCTTGTCCTGTTTGGTGGAGATGATATTTAATAAAATAAGTAGAAATCCACTAAAAGTTTTGTTTGGTTATCTTGCAATCCCGAGATAATCGTCTCCATGCTCCAAATCCATTTTAAAGCCATTTTTAAGGCATTTCGCGCATACATGAAATGAACACATTTTTCTCCAAAACTATAACAGATGCAAGCTTGTCCTGTTTGGTGGAGATGATATTTAATAAAATAAGTAGAAATCCACTAAAAGTTTTGTTTGGTTATCTTGCAATCCCGAGATAATCGTCTCCATGCTCCAAATCCATTTTAAAGCCATTTTTAAGGCATTTCGCGCATACATGAAATGAACACATTTTTCTCCAAAACTATAACAGATGCAAGCTTGTCCTGTTTGGTGGAGATGATATTTAATAAAATAAGTAGAAATCCACTAAAAGTTTTGTTTGGTTATCTTGCAATCCCGAGATAATCGTCTCCATGCTCCAAATCCATTTTAAAGCCATTTTTAAGGCATTTCGCGCATACATGAAATGAACACATTTTTCTCCAAAACTATAACAGATGCAAGCTTGTCCTGTTTGGTGGAGATGATATTTAATAAAATAAGTAGAAATCCACTAAAAGTTTTGTTTGGTTATCTTGCAATCCCGAGATAATCGTCTCCATGCTCCAAATCTATTTTAAAGCCATTTTTAAGGCATTTCGCGCATACATGAAATGAACACATTTTTCTCCAAAACTATAACAGATGCAAGCTTGTCCTGTTTGGTGGAGATGATATTTAATAAAATAAGTAGAAATCCAGTAAAAGTTTTGTTTGGTTATCTTGCAATCCCGAGATAATCGTCTCCATGCTCCAAATCCATTTTAAAGCCATTTTTAAGGCATTTCGCGCATACATGAAATGAACACATTTTTCTCCAAAACTATAACAGATGCAAGCTTGTCCTGTTTGGTGGAGATGATATTTAATAAAATAAGTAGAAATCCACTAAAAGTTTTGTTTGGTTATCTTGCAATCCCGAGATAATCGTCTCCATGCTCCAAATCCATTTTAAAGCCATTTTTAAGGCATTTCGCGCATACATGAAATGAACACATTTTTCTCCAAAACTATAACAGATGCAAGCTTGTCCTGTTTGGTGGAGATGATATTTAATAAAATAAGTAGAAATCCACTAAAAGTTTTGTTTGGTTATCTTGCAATCCCGAGATAATCGTCTCCATGCTCCAAATCCATTTTAAAGCCATTTTTAAGGCATTTCGCGCATACATGAAATGAACACATTTTTCTCCAAAACTATAACAGATGCAAGCTTGTCCTGTTTGGTGGAGATGATATTTAATAAAATAAGTAGAAATCCACTAAAAGTTTTGTTTGGTTATCTTGCAATCCCGAGATAATCGTCTCCATGCTCCAAATCCATTTTAAAGCCATTTTTAAGGCATTTCGCGCATACATGAAATGAACACATTTTTCTCCAAAACTATAACAGATGCAAGCTTGTCCTGTTTGGTGGAGATGATATTTAATAAAATAAGTAGAAATCCACTAAAAGTTTTGTTTGGTTATCTTGCAATCCCGAGATAATCGTCTCCATGCTCCAAATCCATTTTAAAGCCATTTTTAAGGCATTTCGCGCATACATGAAATGAACACATTTTTCTCCAAAACTATAACAGATGCAAGCTTGTCCTGTTTGGTGGAGATGATATTTAATAAAATAAGTAGAAATCCACTAAAAGTTTTGTTTGGTTATCTTGCAATCCCGAGATAATCGTCTCCATGCTCCAAATCCATTTTAAAGCCATTTTTAAGGCATTTCGCGCATACATGAAATGAACACATTTTTCTCCAAAACTATAACAGATGCAAGCTTGTCCTGTTTGGTGGAGATGATATTTAATAAAATAAGTAGAAATCCACTAAAAGTTTTGTTTGGTTATCTTGCAATCCCGAGATAATCGTCTCCATGCTCCAAATCCATTTTAAAGCCATTTTTAAGGCATTTCGCGCATACATGAAATGAACACATTTTTCTCCAAAACTATAACAGATGCAAGCTTGTCCTGTTTGGTGGAGATGATATTTAATAAAATAAGTAGAAATCCACTAAAAGTTTTGTTTGGTTATCTTGCAATCCCGAGATAATCGTCTCCATGCTCCAAATCCATTTTAAAGCCATTTTTAAGGCATTTCGCGCATACATGAAATGAACACATTTTTCTCCAAAACTATAACAGATGCAAGCTTGTCCTGTTTGGTGGAGATGATATTTAATAAAATAAGTAGAAATCCACTAAAAGTTTTGTTTGGTTATCTTGCAATCCCGAGATAATCGTCTCCATGCTCCAAATCCATTTTAAAGCCATTTTTAAGGCATTTCGCGCATACATGAAATGAACACATTTTTCTCCAAAACTATAACAGATGCAAGCTTGTCCTGTTTGGTGGAGATGATATTTAATAAAATAAGTAGAAATCCACTAAAAGTTTTGTTTGGTTATCTTGCAATCCCGAGATAATCGTCTCCATGCTCCAAATCCATGGATAGAGACGTGCATGAGGGCCTCAAAACATTAAGTGTCCATTGTCAGGAAGTGGGTCTTTTGTAGTATAGCCCTTTGGCAGGGCAGCCAAAAATTGGGAGGCTCCACGTTGTCCCTGGATAGAGACGTGCATGAGGGCCTCAAAACATTAAGTGTCCATTGTCAGGAAGTGGGTGTATTATAGTATAGCCCTTAGGCAGGGCAGCCAAAAATTGGGAGGCTCCACGTTGTCCCTGGATAGAGACGTGCATGAGGGCCTCAAAACATTAAGTGTCCATTGTCAGGAAGTGGGTCTTTTGTAGTATAGCCCTTTGGCAGGGCAGCCAAAAATTGGGAGGCTCCACGTTGTCCCTGGATAGAGACGTGCATGAGGGCCTCAAAACATTAAGTGTCCATTGTCAGGAAGTGGGTGTATTATAGTATAGCCCTTTGGCAGGGCAGCCAAAAATTGGGAGGCTCCACGTTGTCCCTGCATAGAGACGTGCATGAGGGCCTCAAAACATTGTTCCCATTGCAAAGTAGCGGGTCTCCTGTCGTTGTAATGTCCATTCTGCAAAGAATGGGCGAAAAAATTTACCACTGGGGGTATACCTGAAACAAAGGCCTAACTCTTGTAACGGTCATCATGGTGGCGCATGAGGAGAAGGAGGAGCAGTCCAGCGATTATCCAAAGTCCAGAAGTGTGTACCCATGGGTGACTGGAGGTACATGGCAAATTCCCGTTACAAACTTTAAATTCCGCTCTCATTTGCTGGTGGTGTGGTGAAGTGTGGCCCAATCCAACCCTTGTTCATCTTGATCAGAGTCAGCCTGTCAGCATTTTCAGTTGACAGGCGGGTGCGTTTATCTGTAATGATTCCACCTGCGGCACTAAAAACACGCTCTGACAAAACGCTAGCGGCAGGGCAGGCCAGGACTTCCAAGGCGTAGAGAGCCAATTCATGCCACGTGTCCACCTTGGATACCCAATAATTGTAAGGCACAGAGGAATGTCGGAGTACAGTTGTTCGATCTGCAAGGTACTCCTTGAGCATCTGGGCAAACTTAGGATTTCTTGTGGCACTACCCCGCACCTCAGGGGCTGTGGTACGTGAGGGGCTGAGAAAACTGTCCCACATCTTAAAGACTGTTCCCCTACCTCTGGCGGATTGGACTTGTGCCTCTCTTGGCTGTACGCCTTGGTTGTCCACTGATTCCTGACCTATGCCGCTAGCGTTTTGTGAGGGGAATGCTTTGCCTACTTCCGTGACTATGGCCTTCCGGAACTGCTGCATTTTGGTTGACCTCTCCGCCTCGGGAATAAGAGACATAAAGTTCTCCTTGTAGCGTGGGTCTAACAGTGTTACCAACCAGTAATGATTGTCGGCCAAGATGTTCTTAACGCGAGGGTCACGAGACAGGCAGCTTACCATAAAGTCAGCCATGTGCGCCAGACTCTTAACAGCCAGGACTTCAGTAGCCTGACCAACACGTTGACTGAACATGCTGTCCTCCTCCTCCTCCTCCTCCTCCTCCTCCTCATCTACCCTGTCCTCTGGCCAGCCACGCTGAACCGAGGATATGACTGGTGTGCATGTCATATCCTCAATTTGGCCGGAGATTTGCTCCATGTCTTCATCCTCCTCCTCGTCATAGTCCTCCACTGCACGTTGTGATGAGACGAGGCTGGGCTGTGTGTTATCACCCACACCCACTACTGTTTCTTGCTGCAACTCATCGCGCTCCGCCTGCAATGCATCATGTTTGGTTTTGAGCAGAGACCGTTTTAGAAGGCAGAGTAGCGGTATGGTGACGCTAATAATGGCGTCATCTTATACCTTTATGATGTTATTGTTTATTCTAAAGCAAACAAGATTTTAGGGTGTATAAAAAGGGAGATTAGATCCGGTGATCCCAACGTATTGTTAACCCTCTATAAATCACTTGTAAGGCCACATCTGGAATATGGGGTAAAGTCCTGAGCAGGTTGATAACCATTGGTTTGAGCATGGTAGGGTGTAGTGCGCATCTTCCTGCATCCGCCATAACCTTCCCTTAGGATATACTGTGCCCTTATCAGATTGGTTGTACAAGGTTGCTTCTCTTATTGGATGGATTTCAAGCTGCATGGATAATGTTCATTTAAATGATGTGGATAGAAAGACTGAAGATATCTACATGTAGTCTGAAATCCATCATGAATCAATACTATTTTACACAGTCATAAGCAGCCCATGGGCATTCACCTGCATTCAAACCAATAACAGCTCATAGACCAGACAATCCATCTACCACTGGACCAAAGACAGGAAGTTAAATCCACTGCCTGCGGTAACCAACTTAATCCTATAGGCTACTCACACAACAAACCCAACAGAAAGGAAAAAAACATGGCTTCGATTATCCATCCAATGAAAACGCATAACCATTGTGAGCCATTGGACAATGCAATTGGACACTTGGTGACATGGTGCACGGCCCAATGAATCAAGTCTTTACTTCATATTCACGGTTTAAGCCCTTGGGTTCTAATGTGCCCAGAGTACATATCCAGAAAGATTCTCTTTCTTTGAGCTAAACACAAGTCAACAATACATTGTAAGCAGATTCTATTACCAGTCCCACACCATTTTGTGACGCATAATCACACAGTGATCCAATTAACATTCCAAGTCATCGAACATGTCCAAGCCATACGCAGAGGAGGCAATAGAATTAGGAAGCTCAAAGAAAGGGAATCTTTCTGGATATATACTCTGGGCACATTGGAACCCAAAGGCTTAAACCATGAATATGAAGTACAGACTTGATTCATTGGGCCATGCATGGACATAATGGACATAATTCTAATAGGCAGGACAGGTAATAAGGAGCACAAGTTATATGCTAAAATGTGTTGTGTGACAAGACAGACACAGGAAAGGACATGATAACAGGTGTAGGGACCAACAAGGTGAGACAAGGGGTATCAGGATAGGGTCAAGTAGGTATGAATGTAGTAATGGGGCAGGCATAGAGAATTGTATGTGAATGTGAATTACAATAAATCACTAAGGAAAGGAATATGTGAGTGTGTGCCTAATGTAAACTAATATTGTACTGGCAAAATTATAGATGGAAAGGGAGAAGGGGAGGGGGGGAGAGAGGAGGCTGTAATTGACTACAAGGGTATGAGTTATGAGTGATCATAGGGATAGTGTTACATAAGTGGAAATACCTATGGAGGACCGGATGTGTAAGCGCATACCTTATACAAACCTATAGAGTGCTGATGGGTGAGAGTGTGATGTTAGATATAAGACATCCTATAGTGAATAGTGAGCCGTAATCAAGTGCAACAGGGATATTTCACGTGACTATGGGAACCTGGAAGGTAAAGAAAGGGGAGAAAAAACTGTTAGACAAGGTAATCAGACATAATGTAACCAGTTGATCAGACATGATCACCTGGTTTGAGACCCCCTGCCTTACACTATATAGATATCATGTTCATTCCCCATCTATCTTGCTCAGGAGAGCATCTCCCTCCCCCAGCACCAAGAGCAGCTCATACTGAATTGTTACATTGACTAGTAACACTGCACACAGAAATGCACCTTAATATTCCACTGTTAACCCTTTCCTCCTAGCAGTAACACACAACTCCTCACCTTGATATCATGGTGATTTATGGTCAGAATGACTTCAATGCGATCAGTGATTTCTATTCTAGCTCTGCTCACATAGATTTTATATCCACACTCAACTATAGGCCGTTCTTCATATTTTGGGGGCTTTTAGTCAGATATACTAGTTTGTGCCTGTATAGTATTGGTGTAGATGGGAGTGTAGGGCATGGGTTACATGGCACTGTGGTGGAATACTGATGGGAGGTATTGGTGCTGTGTTTGATGCTTCTACTGGGTATTTTCCTACAAATACTGGAACAGCTCACTGCTTAGAATGATCCTTCCCAGCTCTATAATATATTATATATACCCCACAATGCAGGCTCACACACACATTTGTCTCAAGTGTGTTGTAGGGACACAGATACAGTCTTGGTCATGTGACTAAAGGCTACTTTACACACTGCGATATCGGTCCCGATATCGCTAGTGTGGGTACCCGCCCCCATCTGTTGTGCGACACGGGCAAATCGCTGCCCATGCCGCACAACACCGACCAGACCCGTCACACATACTTACCTGCCCGGCGACGTCGCTGTGTCCGGCGAACCGCCTCCTTTCTAAGGGGGCGGTCCGTGCGGCGTCACAGCGACGTCACTGAGCGACCGCCCAATAGCAGCGGAGGGGCGGAGATGAGTGGCCGGAACATCCCGCCCACCTCCTTCCTTCCTCATAGCGGCTGGGAGGCAGGTAAGGAGAGGTTCCTCGTTTCTGCGGTGTCACACGGAGCGATGTGTGCTACCGCAGGAGCGACGAACTACATCGTTACTGCTGCAGTAACGATAATCGAGAATGGAGACCCATGTCACCGATGAGCGATTTTGCACGTTTTTGCAACGATGCAAAATCGCTCATCGGTATCACACGCAGCAACATCGCTAATGCGGCCGGATGTGCGTCACAAATTCCGTGACCCCAACGACTCCGCATTAGCGATGTCGCAGCGTGTAAAGCCCCCTTTAGTGGGAGTGGTGTACAGGGTCTTAGCAGTAAAGAGTATTCCATATTTCTGCCAGATACCCACAGAGATATTGAAATCTGAAAAAAGAGACTTCTGCTCATTGAAGGTAAGAACTGCTCACATAGCGTTCAACTCCACAGCAAACGAGTGCTCTAGCACTGGCATCTCAGCAGGGATATTCCCCTACTACACATGTGTGTCTAGGTCACTGTGACAGTTTACAGGACATAACTCAGGGCACCTAGACAGAAGGCAGAGGGACTACTTTCTATTTCTGGTGTAGAGCTTAGTACAATATATATATATTTATACTATTACATGGGACACATGTACCTTGTATTACCATTATTCGCTGTATATGAACCCCTTTTCTCCGGGCATTATTTGTCTATAGCATTTTTCACGAACCTGAGGCAACTGAGAACCCTTCAGTGAAGGAATTCCACTAACCCTCACAATACCTACCAGGGGCCTCCCTGCAGTAACTCAGGTAGTTGTACCCATTCTCTTTCCGCATTCTATGTGTTCTTCTTCTTTCTTCTTTTTTTTCTTTTTTCTTCTTTTTATTTCTATCATGTAGTTCAGGGGTTTATAGATATATGTCCTGCATCTCATATTTCCTTTAGTGGTGCTTCTTACCCATTCTCATATCATTTACCCTAGTATTTCATGATCCTGAGGCGACTGAGAACCCTTTAATAAAGGAATCCTTTTTCACCTGAATTGTCAAGTGATACTTACCAGTGACTATCACGTAATGTTACAGGTAGTTCCATTTTCTTCCTCTTCTTTCTCTCCTTTCTTCTTTGTCACACGGTCCATTGTGTTATAGCCCACGTGTCATGATAACACTTGTACCATCTTTTCATTTAGATTCCACCTACAATTATTTACCGATTCCAGTTCTGGAATAGGCTTTCATCATCTACTCACTAGAATTCTCAAGTTCATAAGGTACTGAGACATATACATGTTCACACCATTATAAAGAACAAAGTATAAACATTGAGGTTTTTCTCACACCCATGTTCCTGTGTTCTTTGATATGATATGTGTTCATTTCCTTCACTATATAGGATTGCAAGTTTTCCATTTGTACCTTAATGGCAATGACGCTATACAATTGAACACATATCATCCTGTTATCCATATAGGTGTGTATTTACCTGCTTGACTATTTTTGGTTGTTTGATCCAGAATGTTTCTCCAGATAGGTCATGTGGAAATTTTCTTTCCTCAGTACAAATGTTTTCACTATGGCTTTGGAAAATTTTTTTGTATGTGCATCATGGTCATTTGACCCATTGTACTCTCAAGTAGCAATATATTGTACTGTTATGTTGTACTATGTACTAATTACGTGTTTATATGGTTTTGTAACCCTTTATGATCTTAGATAACTTTATCCTTGATAAAGACCTAAAAACAAGCTCGAAACGTTGGATGAATTATCCTTTTGCACAAATAAAGAATTTTCAGCATTCTAAGAGTTCTTTTCTTACGTTATTGATCACTATAGTGTGCCAGAGCTATTTCTATTGAATTGACTCTTATTTTTTCTGAGCACCTGCTATATACACAGTGAGCCAGACATATTCAATTTTCATTCAGAAGGCAGAGGGAAGCCTTAGCAGCTGAGCCTATATCTTGGCTTGTGAGCATTAGAACAGGCCGGCGATTACAGGGTAACATGAAAAATGTCCAGCTTGCATTATGACTAGAACATGACAATATCCTTTTAAGTACTAACCTATGATGCGTTCCTAAGCAGTTGATGTTATATGTTCTACATTTCATTTTCTGCATACTTTCCAAGTAGTAGAATTTGCTTTGATATAGGCAACTGGATTTTCACAATGAAAAGGCAAAGGATAACGCCCGAAAAAGACGCCATACATTATGTCAGTGCCATCACTGACAAACCTGGATTGACCATGAAATACATCAATCCCCTTAAAGGTGAGTTAAAACAAGTTTTAACTAAATTGCCTTAATATTGTCATGCATTAGAATGACTGTCTTAGGTAATGATAAATATTTTCTACAGGAAGAGGAGTGTTTGCTGAAACTGAAATCGAAAAAGGGAGTTTTGTTGCAGAATATCGAGGTGAGCTCACGTATGCACTTACGATGGTAGACAACTACTCGAGATTTATGGTTGTGGTACAAGTCAAAGATCTAATGGCCCATACTGCAGCGAAGGTCTTCCAAGCACACTTATGCAGACCTCATGGCTACTCAGAGAGAGTCCTCACAGATCAAGGCACTGCCTTTGAAGCGGAAATCTTCAAGGACTTCTGCAGCTTTTACCGATGCAGGAAGATGCGTACTACACCCTACCATGCTCAAACCAATGGTTATCAACCTGCTCAGGACTTTACCCCATATTCCAGATGTGGCCTTACAAGTGATTTATAGAGGGGTAACAATACGTTGGGATCATCGGATCTAATCTCCCTTTTTATACACCCTAAAATCTTGTTTGCGTTAGAATAAACAATAACATCATAAAGGTATAGCAGTACCGTTTCAAAGTTTCGGTGTCCCAAGCAGCATTCCATCAGCCTCTGGAAGGTTCCTGGCAAATTGCACAGCTCGAAGGGCATGCTTTTGAACTCGCAGAGACCCATCGGGGTGGCAAAGGCGGTCTTCTCCCGGTCTGCCTCAGCAACGGACACTTGCCAATAGTGACTAGTGAGATCAAGGGTAGAAAAATAATTTGCAGTTGTCAATGCAGCTAGCTATTCCTCAATACAGGGGAGTGGTGCTGTCCTTCTTCTTTAACAGGACCAACGGAGCTGCCCAGAGGCTACAACTGTCACGGATAACCCCAGCCTCCTTCATGTTGCTCAACATGTCCTTGGTACACTGGTAATGTGCAGGTAGATTTGGCTTATATCTCTCTTTGATGGGTGGGTGTGCACTTGTGGGGATGTAGTGTTTGACCCCTTTTATTTTTCAAAAGTCTAGCGGATGTTTGCTGAAGACTTGCTCGTATTCTTGCACTAGCCTGTAGACCCCCTTCTTGTGATGTGAAGGTGTGGAGTCAGTGCCTACGTGTAATTCCTTACACCACTCCTCTGGCTGACTTGGTGAGCTGTCACTGAATGGGTGGGCTGAAGCAATGGTGGATGCTGCTGTTTGGATAGCATGTGTATCTACTGAGAACAGCTTATCAATGGTGGCAAATCGGAGCAGCTTAATCTTTTGCTCTCCGCAGTTCAACACTCTCATGGGCACTCTTCCCTTCCATATTAATGAATAAAACTATGATGTAAATAGCATATAGATACCCCACAAATGCAGATAAAAGTAGGTTATGGGAAAAGGGGGAAGAGAGAAACAGGAAAATAGTGGAATAAAGTATACCTTCCAGGTGGGAGAGGAAATGGCAGCACAGCCAGTGGAGGTGAAGCAAGGGGAGCCTGCAACTAAAGAGTTGAGAGCGTTATCACATGGTGACTGAGCCTGATTGTAACGGGAGCATAGAGGTGCCGATCCTGTCTTACCTGCGTTGGTGTAGAAGTGGGTGTCCTGTGGTGGAGTCAGCTATGTGCAGTGGTGGCCGTGGGTTCTTTTATGTGCGACCGTAGTAATAGCTGTGCCCACTTCCTGTATGGGAGTGGAATGCAGTGAGGCTAATGGAACGCACGCCTGCGCATTTGTGTTTAACGTCGCGCATGTGCAGAACGGAGAAAAGGCTGCGCTCACTTCCTAATGAAAGGGAGTGAGACGCAGCTGGGAAGGGAAGGGAAAAGATTAGGGTTTGGGGATGATGAAAGGGCTTTCTACGGGCAAGGATGGCAAAGGGTGGCAGTGACGGAAAGTCAGGCAGATGGTCCTGTCCTGTCCTGTCCGTCCGTCTTTTTGTATCATGAATTGGAAAGACTGCAAGGGGGAGGGGAGGTGCTTGTGCCCAAAAGGAGGAGTTATTCAGATTCATTGCAGTGGGCGGCGGCTGCAAAAAGCACCATTCTCCTTGTTTTTGCTCTGCAAAACAGCCTTTTCAAGGGTTTGGCTTGGGTGACAAAATGTCTTCTGTAGGCGTGGGTTTGTCTCCCTCTCCCTAAGATGTGTCCGGTATAGGCCAGGGTGCCACTCAAGGCCGTAACCAATTCGGGTTATAGCTTCTCGGCCTTTTGGCTAAGATCAAGTGTAGTTTCGGAGGACGCTACCTTGGTCGGTACTGGAAGGTGCCTGGGATTGCACGTCTGCCGGCCTTGAGGGAGTGTGTGCGCCTTCTGGTGACACATAGCCCTCTTGTGCCTGGACGGTTCCCAGGCAACGGGAGGCGATCACCTTTGTTATTTTGAAGTCCTACTGATAAACAGAAAAAAAATGAAAATCCAGTTGCCTATATCAAAGCAAATTCTACTACTTGTAAAGTATGCAGAAAATGAAATGTAGAACATATAACATCAACTGCTTAGGAACGCATCATAGGTTAGTACTTAAAAGGATATTGTCATGTTCTAGTCATAATGCAAGCTGGACATTTTTCATGTTACCCTGTAATCGCCGGCCTGTTCTAATGCTCACAAGCCAAGATATAGGCTCAGCTGCTAAGGCTTCCCTCTGCCTTCTGAATGAAAATTGAATATGTCTGGCTCACTGTGTATATAGCAGGTGCTCAGAAAAAATAAGAGTCAATTCAATAGAAATAGCTCTGGCACACTATAGTGATCAATAACGTAAGAAAAGAACTCTTAGAATGCTGAAAATTCTTTATTTGTGCAAAAGGATAATTCATCCAACGTTTCGAGCTTGTTTTTAGGTCTTTATCAAGGATAAAGTTATCTAAGATCATAAAGGGTTACAAAACCATATAAACACGTAATTAGTACATAGTACAACATAACAGTACAATATATTGCTACTTGAGAGTACAATGGGTCAAATGACCATGATGCACATACAAAAAAATTTTCCAAAGCCATAGTGAAAACATTTGTACTGAGGAAAGAAAATTTCCACATGACCTATCTGGAGAAACATTCTGGATCAAACAACCAAAAATAGTCAAGCAGGTAAATACACACCTATATGGATAACAGGATGATATGTGTTCAATTGTATAGCGTCATTGCCATTAAGGTACAAATGGAAAACTTGCAATCCTATATAGTGAAGGAAATGAACACACATGGGTTTGTTGTGTGAGGGTGTGAGAAAAACCTCAATGTTTATACTTTGTTCTTTATAATGGTGTGAACATGTATATGTCTCAGTACCTTATGAACTTGAGAATTCTAGTGAGTAGATGATGAAAGCCTATTCCAGAACTGGAATCGGTAAATAATTGTAGGTGGAATCTAAATGAAAAGATGGTACAAGTGTTATCATGACACGTGGGCTATAACACAATGGACCGTGTGACAAAGAAGAAAGGAGAGAAAGAAGAGGAAGAAAATGGAACTACCTGTAACATTACGTGATAGTCACTGGTAAGTATCACTTGACAATTCAGGTGAAAAAGGATTCCTTTATTAAAGGGTTCTCAGTCGCCTCAGGATCATGAAATACTAGGGTAAATGATATGAGAATGGGTAAGAAGCACCACTAAAGGAAATATGAGATGCAGGACATATATCTATAAACCCCTGAACTACATGATAGAAATAAAAAGAAGAAAAAAGAAAAAAAAGAAGAAAGAAGAAGAACACATAGAATGCGGAAAGAGAATGGGTACAACTACCTGAGTTACTGCAGGGAGGCCCCTGGTAGGTATTGTGAGGGTTAGTGGAATTCCTTCACTGAAGGGTTCTCAGTTGCCTCAGGTTCGTGAAAAATGCTATAGACAAATAATGCCCGGAGAAAAGGGGTTCATATACAGCGAATAATGGTAATACAAGGTACATGTGTCCCATGTAATAGTATAAATATATATATATATTGTACTAAGCTCTACACCAGAAATAGAAAGTAGTCCCTCTGCCTTCTGTCTAGGTGCCCTGAGTTATGTCCTGTAAACTGTCACAGTGACCTAGACACACATGTGTAGTAGGGGAATATCCCTGCTGAGATGCCAGTGCTAGAGCACTCGTTTGCTGTGGAGTTGAACGCTATGTGAGTAGTTCTTACCTTCAATGAGCAGAAGTCTCTTTTTTCAGATTTCAATATCTCTGTGGGTATCTGGCAGAAATATGGAATACTCTTTACTGCTAAGACCCTGTACACCACTCCCACTAAAGGGGGCTTTACACGCTGCGACATCGCTAATGCGGAGTCGTTGGGGTCACGGAATTTGTGACGCACATCCGGCCGCATTAGCGATGTTGCTGCGTGTGATACCGATGAGCGATTTTGCATCGTTGCAAAAACGTGCAAAATCGCTCATCGGTGACATGGGTCTCCATTCTCGATTATCGTTACTGCAGCAGTAACGATGTAGTTCGTCGCTCCTGCGGTAGCACACATCGCTCCGTGTGACACCGCAGAAACGAGGAACCTCTCCTTACCTGCCTCCCAGCCGCTATGAGGAAGGAAGGAGGTGGGCGGGATGTTCCGGCCACTCATCTCCGCCCCTCCGCTGCTATTGGGCCGTCGCTCAGTGACGTCGCTGTTACGCCGCACGGACCGCCCCCTTAGAAAGGAGGCGGTTCGCCGGACACAGCGACGTCGCCGGGCAGGTAAGTATGTGTGACGGGTCTGGTCGGTGTTGTGCGGCATGGGCAACGATTTGCCCGTGTCGCGCAACAGATGGGGGCGGGTACCCACACTAGCGATATCGGGACCGATATCGCAGTGTGTAAAGTAGCCTTTAGTCACATGACCAAGACTGTATCTGTGTCCCTACAACACACTTGAGACAAATGTGTGTGTGAGCCTGCATTGTGGGGTATATATAATATATTATAGAGCTGGGAAGGATCATTCTAAGCAGTGAGCTGTTCCAGTATTTGTAGGAAAATACCCAGTAGAAGCATCAAACACAGCACCAATACCTCCCATCAGTATTCCACCACAGTGCCATGTAACCCATGCCCTACACTCCCATCTACACCAATACTATACAGGCACAAACTAGTATATCTGACTAAAAGCCCCCAAAATATGAAGAACGGCCTATAGTTGAGTGTGGATATAAAATCTATGTGAGCAGAGCTAGAATAGAAATCACTGATCGCATTGAAGTCATTCTGACCATAAATCACCATGATATCAAGGTGAGGAGTTGTGTGTTACTGCTGGGAGGAAAGGGTTAACAGTGGAATATTAAGGTGCATTTCTGTGTGCAGTGTTACTAGTCAATGTAACAATTCAGTATGAGCTGCTCTTGGTGCCGGGGGAGGGAGATGCTCTCCTGAGCAAGATAGATGGGGAATAAACATGATATCTATATAGTGTAAGGCAGGGGGTCTCAAACCAGGTGATCATGTCTGATCAACTGGTTACATTATGTCTGATTACCTTGTCTAACAGTTTTTTCTCCCCTTTCTTTACCTTCCAGGTTCCCATAGTCACGTGAAATATCCCTGTTGCACTTGATTACGGCTCACTATTCACTATAGGATGTCTTATATCTAACATCACACTCTCACCCATCAGCACTCAATAGGTTTGTATAAGGTATGCGCTTACACATCCGGTCCTCCATAGGTATTTCCACTTATGTAACACTATCCCTATGATCACTCATAACTCATACCCTTGTAGTCAATTACAGCCTCCTCTCTCCCCCCTCCCCTTCTCCCTTTCCATCTATAATTTTGCCAGTACAATATTAGTTTACATTAGGCACACACTCACATATTCCTTTCCTTAGTGATTTATTGTAATTCACATTCACATACAATTCTCTATGCCTGCCCCATTACTACATTCATACCTACTTGACCCTATCCTGATACCCCTTGTCTCACCTTGTTGGTCCCTACACCTGTTATCATGTCCTTTCCTGTGTCTGTCTTGTCACACAACACATTTTAGCATATAACTTGTGCTCCTTATTACCTGTCCTGCCTATTAGAATTATGTCCATTATGTCCATGCATGGCCCAATGAATCAAGTCTGTACTTCATATTCATGGTTTAAGCCTTTGGGTTCCAATGTGCCCAGAGTATATATCCAGAAAGATTCCCTTTCTTTGAGCTTCCTAATTCTATTGCCTCCTCTGCGTATGGCTTGGACATGTTCGATGACTTGGAATCTTAATTGGATCACTGTGTGATTATGCGTCACAAAATGGTGTGGGACTGGTAATAGAATCTGCTTACAATGTATTGTTGACTTGTGTTTAGCTCAAAGAAAGAGAATCTTTCTGGATATGTACTCTGGGCATATTAGAACCCAAGGGCTTAAACCGTGAATATGAAGTAAAGACTTGATTCATTGGGCCGTGCACCATGTCACCAAGTGTCCAATTGCATTGTCCAATGGCTCACAATGGTTATGCGTTTTCATTGGATGGATAATCGAAGCCATGTTTTTTTCCTTTCTGTTGGGTTTGTTGTGTGAGTAGCCTATAGGATTAAGTTGGTTACCGCAGGCAGTGGATTTAACTTCCTGTCTTTGGTCCAGTGGTAGATGGATTGTCTGGTCTATGAGCTGTTATTGGTTTGAATGCAGGTGAATGCCCATGGGCTGCTTATGACTGTGTAAAATAGTATTGATTCATGATGGATTTCAGACTACATGTAGATATCTTCAGTCTTTCTATCCACATCATTTAAATGAACATTATCCATGCAGCTTGAAATCCATCCAATAAGAGAAGCAACCTTGTACAACCAATCTGATAAGGGCACAGTATATCCTAAGGGAAGGTTATGGCTATAAAAGGGGACTTCTTGGAGTCACCAGGTTGTTGATGGATGTTGCATGATCTAGTCTAAGCTCTTAGGAGCTGGCTAGGGGATCAGAACCAGGATGCCTTGTGGACTCGGTCTAGGGACTTTGGCTTCAACTAGAGGATCACTTGGCTACATGGCTTCAATCTAGGGGCTCCAATTCCGATTGGAGATCATAACCGCAATCTAGGGATTTCGACTCCGGCTGCCAGGATTATACCATATCATCATACCAGAGACTACTTAAGGAAGAAACCCAGGTTGGACAATTTTGTCACCTGGCTACAGACTTTGCAGACCTCAGCCAGCTTCCTAAATCTGGCGCTATTCTATTGTCGGTGGGTGCCCGACAAATTACACAGCTATGTAAAATTTTGGTTTATGAAACTTCAAATCCAGTGACTGATTATTATGTTTTCTAATGTCCTGATTTAAAAAAAAAAATAAATATTTTTTTTTAACCATCAAATATTGATTTTGTACAATCCATGTGTGAAGTTACATACAAGTGACATGAACAAGAAAAATACTTATTGTAACCAAAAATATTCACAATTTTATATATAAAATACATTTATTTATTGTACAGTCATTCTGCAACTTTATTAGAAATTTATTCTTGCACTTTTTCCTTTTCTCTAGATCCCCCTTTTCTCTTATAGAAGGCCTGTGGATCTTCTCTGTGAAGCATCCGGCAATCATGTTCACGTTTCATTTACTTTGGTATCGTCGTTCCATCTCCTTGATATTCCGATGAAAACCTTCTTGTTCTTCCCACCAGCACCAAGGTTTTCAGACAAGTAGTCCAAATAGGAATGTAAAAAATGTAACTTCAAATTCATTAGACAACCCAAGGCTTTGAAACGTTTCAGCATGTTCTCCACGATGGACTTAAATTTTGATTCTTTGTTGTTACCTAGAAACGTATTTATTGCTTCTTTCAAAGAGTCCCAAGCCCTTTTTTCAACAGTTTTCATTATTGTTTAAAACACGTCATCCTTCATTCATGGGTTTCTGAATATCCGAACCCACAAAAATGCTTTTGTGCTGCCCCTGTGCCAGCAGCCGCCGTTGGTCGGATCCAGACCTTCTAAGAGAGTGGCTCGACCCGGGGGTCTCGCGGACATGTCGAATAAAAGGAGGAATGTAGATGTATGGGCTAGGCCGTATTAAGTTTGTGACGCCACCAACGGTGTGTGGTGAGGTGGGACACCACCGCTGCCGTTATGGGATACCCGGGAGAGATGTAGTGGCAGCTGGATGTTAACCCCTCCGTGTGTAGGGATGATTGCCCCGGGGCCCAGTGTCTTTGTGCAGGGTATGGTGATGGCAAGGGCCGGCGCGCCTGAGCAAGCAGGGGGATGTTTGGTTACTCACAGTAAATGAATCACACGAGTCTTTCGGTAAACCAAAGGTGCTGGTGGCCTGCCGCCCCGGCCGGTTGCATTCAGGTCCCCCACCCAGGCTGGTGGTCGCTGTCCTTTACTCTGCACTTGTTTTTGTGTATGGTGGACTGCCTGGTCTGGAACTCAGGAGTCCGCTCCCGGCTGGATATGGCCTAAGGAGCCGTGCCCGCAGGCGCTGGCCCGTGGGATCTAAGGGCCCTGGCGGTGGCCTTATCCCTATCAGTGGGCTGTTGTCTTCTTTGAGGGACTTTAGGTGGGATAGGACCTATAATCCTGCCCTCAATCATTTAATTAGCTAGGCCGCTGTTTTCGGTCCTGGCTTCAGGGTCCTAGGTGACTAGGGTTTCAGGTCGGCTGTGTGTTTCCTAAGTGAGGAAAGGTGTTGTGCGGGGGCCTATCTGTAACTACCTGGTTTTGCCAGGGCATCACACCTTCCTTCAGACTTGATTCTGACAGTCCCTGAAACTTGGTACACAGGTACTTAAACATCTCTCCTTCTTTCAGTAGCGCTTTCACAAACAGCTTCATCAGTCCAAGCTTACAGTGGAGTGGTGGCAAGAGAACTTTAGGTGGGATCAACTAAGCTTTATGCAACAATGTTCTTGAGTCCCGGTTACAAAGATGTTCTTGTTGGCCAATTTTTTTTGCTCCAGTGAAGAGTCCTAACCTGGCTTTCCAATTCACACAAAAAGCATGTGTTCTGCCTTCTTTTACGTAATGCTGTGAATCTCTAGCATACAGCTAAACCCTAGTTCACATTTCAAATAAACAGACTGTGGAGTTCAATAGCCTTGATTTATTAGCTGGTAACGTGAACGTGATTGCAGTATACATGGAATATACAGTGAATATAGGAATATCCAAGATGCAGTTGAAGACAGAATACGGTATATCCAAGATACTGTTTTATACGGGTAAAAACTATAACAAGAAAATGATTACAGTCAGTACAGTGTTAATACAGAGTTAACATAGCATAACAGTACATGAGATGCAGTTCTTACGAGAATGTAGGTGAAAGGTCACTGCATCTGCAATACATAGAAATCTTATCTAGACAAACAAGACAGGGATGACACTAAAGGTGTAGAAGTACAATGTACAATGCATTTACTACACTCTTCCATCTAGGATTCTATCACTAACACATGTAATTTGCTTTGCTCACCGGATTACACTAGGCAGGGGTGAATGTACAGAGAGGTAAGTCGGCATGTCCTTTCCTGACAAATCCAAAGAGAAAATGGCTGCAGGCTTCTTCTCAGCTCAGGGAGGCATTCCTTACCCAGAATACATTTAGCTTAAAGGGAAACTCAGCAATTCAAAAGAATAACAATGACCTCTAGGGGTTGTAACAGAAATTTTAATGAATGACTATTAGCAGGCTGCCATGAGGCAGAACAGCATGGGTATTTAATATATCCTCCTTGCTGCCCAAGAAGCAATGAGAACATTTTTAGACCACCACATATTGACCATCCATGCTCCTTGTAGTTAAGTTTCTTGAGAATAAAGTCTAAATTCTCACAGCTTTCTTCCAAGTGCATAGCATGTGTGACGCCCTGGACTAGCCAGGTAGTCACAAACACAAAATCACACACACCCCCTCCCCTGGATAGTCTACATCAGTCACACAAAATCCTTGTTGCCTCCTCCAGGGTCTGATGTCCACACCAGGTGGGGCGGAGCCAGGCGGTTGGCCCCACCCACCGAGGAGTTCACAGGCCTGGAGGCGGGAAAAAGCAGTTAGTTTAGTTTTGTAGTGGAAAGTGAGAGGACAGAAACTGTTAGTGTCTGGGTAGGAGCCCAGGCACTGTCAGCAAGGTCGGCAGACGGTGGTGGCCGTCTGCAGGAGGTGGTACAAGTCAGCTGAACCGTAGGATCGGGGACGGGCGGTGACCCGAAGGGAACTGAACCGGTGAGCGGATCTGTACCAAGCACAAAGGCAGGGCCATTGGACCCTGACCAGGCTAGGAGCCGCCGACAATGGTCAAATCCGAGAGTGACCGGAATCCCAGGGGTTCCCTAACACCCAAGACCCGACAGAAGGCAACCGTCCACACCGTGAGGATAAAAAGCCACCGCCATAGGCTAGAGATCCAAGGGCCAGCGCCTGCGGGCAAACGGGCTCCCTCGGTACGTACACCCCAGCCATCCAGCCTCCCCGTACCGCCACCGGGCCCCGGGATCACCAACCCCTACCCACGGAGGGGGAACCAACATCCTAGCTGCTCCCTGCCATCGCTCCCGGGATCCCCGTCACCAGCAGTGGTGGTGCCCATTATCACCACGACCTGTGGGTGACGTCACTAACTATCTCCCCAAACAAACCACCCCCTTTTCACTCGTGGGCGAGGAGCGCTGCTCGAGTCCCCGGATCTGGCCCTCCGCTCGAGCCACCGAGCAGCAGCAGCAGCAGAAGTCCCCGAACCCGAGCGTAGCGTGCGTGGCCCCTCTGCCCGCGACACATGCCCTACACACACTGAAGAATACTTACTGCCATTGAGCAGTAGCACAGCTTTCAGACTTTTTGGATGAAACAATGACGTGTCTCCACTCGCTCACATTGTACTTAATGTTACATTTTCCATCAGCACAGGAACATCGCTTGAATACACTAGAGCACCATCTTCAGAAAAGTATGGAGGGAATCTTTTCAGAATTCTAACCTTTTGGAAACCTATTGTCACGCTCTCCGGGTCCCCTGCTCTGCCCCCCGGCTCACCTGCCACGCTCCCCGGCTTCCCTGCTTCGCTCCCCGGCTCCTCTGGCAGACATCCCCCGCTCCACGGTCTCCAGCCTCCACCACCTGCGGTCCCCAGGCGGCCCGGTCCCCACTCCCGGCGCCCGTCGGCAGCCCTGCTCCAGGCCGGCTCCCCTGCTTCCTATACACCGCTCCCTGCCCTGGCTTCTGGCACCCGGGCCTCGCGCATGCGCATTAGGGCGCGCGCGCGGTCATTGACCCTCTCTTAAAGGGCCAGCGTCCACTGACAGGAAATTGAACACACAGGTACAGGGTATAAAGGGGTTTAATGTCCAAGTGGGCGGGGCCTGTTCTTCGTGTTTCCTAAGCTAGGAGTCAGGTCTCCTTGTGTCTCTGTGATATACTTACCTATCTCTCTTCTAGAGCCGCTCCTGCCTCGCCATCCGGTCCTGCCGATTCCCGAACCCCGAACGCTGACTATCTGCCATCCCGTCAGTCCGTACCATCTCTGATCCCTGTGGTGACCCGTCCTCTCGCTCCATCGGTTCCGGACTCTGCCTGACATCTCGGCCTCCGAACCTGAGCTCCGTCACCCGGACTACCATCAGTGACTCCGTGGTCCCAGGGACTTCTCCATTCCACTCTTTTGCACGGACTGTCCTGCTACCCGTAGTGCTCCGGCTACCGGACCCCTTGCCTTCATTAAGGTGTTCGGCCCAGTGGATCCACCTCCTGGGTCTGCCCGTCCACCTGGCCCTAACACCTATAGAATCAGTGTTTGTGAAAAAACTGTACGTGATGATATTTTTTCAATATTTTTACTGAGTCCAATGATCAAAAGTATGAAAAAAATCACATCTTTCAAAAATTTTTACCCTTGGAAACCTGTGTTATTATTACTATGCACGAGCCCTAAATTGTCTGAAAAACAACAAATATGCTGGTTGGATAGACCTTGACCCAACAATTCAACGGCCACAATTAAGGAGAAAAGTGCTAAGAGAGTTAAATTTGCCCCTGAAATAACCCATGATACGGGCCAAGGAGGGACACACCATTTTGATCCGAAAATAGCCCAACACCATGAGAGACGGGCAAATCCGTGAAAAGACAAAGTTCCAAGCTACAACTGACGCAGGATCTACAGCACATACGCCCATTGTAATTGTTCATGATTTCCGGCCACTACGCATTTCAGCCTTCAGGGACCTGGTAATTCGAATGCTATGTCCAGGAGTAGAGATGAGCGAACCGGTCCCGGTTTGGCTCGAGGTCGGTTCGCCGAACGGAGCTCCCGTTCGAGTTCGGCTCGTCGAACGTTCGACGAACCGAACTCGAGCCAATAGGAAACAATGGCAGGCAATCACAAACACAGTAAAACACCTAGAAAACACCCTCAAAGGTGTCCAAAAGGTGACAAACAACTCACAACACAACACAAACACATGGGAAAGTGACAAGGACATATACTCATGCGAAAACAAAACAGCTGGACAAGGAAAAAGAGGAGGACACACAGATATAGGCATGGCACGCCATTCTAAAATCATGTAAAACACCGCAAGGTGACTCCAAGCGGAGTCTCCCTTTTTTCCAAAAATTGGGCCCCACACACACCCACCCATTCAGTGGCAGCAGTTGTGCCCCAGTTGTACACTTCACAGCTACATTTGCATCAAGCACATTCAAAAATACGCTATTCTTAACCGTCCCCAGGATGACACCGGGGTAGGTAGCAAAGTCTTTCCTGATCCCAGCTCTGTTCATCTTGGCTTCAAGCACATTCAAAAATACGCCATTCTTATCCGTCCCCAGGATGACACCGGGGTAGGTAGATAAAGTTTTTGCTGACCATGACTTGTTCATCTTGGCTTCTTTTAAAAACACAGCAAGCAAGGGTTACTCCAAGCGGAGTCTCCCTTTTTTCCAAAAATTGGGCCACACAGACACCCACCCCATCAGTGGCAGCACTTGGGCCCTAGTTGCAAACAGGATGTTTTGATTTGCATCAAGCACATTCAAAAATACGCCATAATTAACCGTCCCCAGGATGACACCGGGGTAGGTAGCAAAGTCTTTCCTGATCCCAGCTCTGTTCATCTTGGCTTCTTTTAAAAACACAGCAAGCAAGGGTTACTCCAAGCGGAGTCTCCCTTTTTTCCAAAAATTGGGCCACACAGACACCCACCCCATCAGTGGCAGCACTTGGGCCCTAGTTGCAAACAGGATGTTTTGATTTGCATCAAGCACATTCAAAAATACGCCATAATTAACCGTCCCCAGGATGACACCGGGGTAGGTAGCAAAGTCTTTCCTGATCCCAGCTCTGTTCATCTTGGCTTCTTTTAAAAACACAGCAAGCAAGGGTTACTCCAAGCGGAGTCTCCCTTTTTTCCAAAAATTGGGCCACACAGACACCCACCCCATCAGTGGCAGCACTTGGGCCCTAGTTGCAAACAGGATGTTTTGATTTGCATCAAGCACATTCAAAAATACGCCATTCTTATCCGTCCCCAGGATGACACCGGGGTAGGTAGATAAAGTCTTTGCTGACCCATGACTTGTTCATCTTGGCTTCTTTTAAAAACACAGCAAGCAAGGGTTACTCCAAGCGGAGTCTCCCTTTTTTCCAAAAATTGGGCCACACAGACACCCACCCCATCAGTGGCAGCACTTGGGCCCTAGTTGCAAACAGGATGTTTTGATTTGCATCAAGCACATTCCAAAATTCGCCATAATTAACCGTCCCCAGGATGACACCGGGGTAGGTAGCAAAGTCTTTCCTGATCCCAGCTCTGTTCATCTTGGCTTCTTTTAAAAACACAGCAAGCAAGGGTTACTCCAAGCGGAGTCTCCCTTTTTTCCAAAAATTGGGCCACACAGACACCCACCCCATCAGTGGCAGCACTTGGGCCCTAGTTGCAAACAGGATGTTTTGATTTGCATCAAGCACATTCAAAAATACGCCATAATTAACCGTCCCCAGGATGACACCGGGGTAGGTAGCAAAGTCTTTCCTGATCCCAGCTCTGTTCATCTTGACTTCTTTTAAAAACACAGCAAGCAAGGGTTACTCCAAGCGGAGTCTCCCTTTTTTCCAAAAATTGGGCCACACAGACACCCACCCCATCAGTGGCAGCACTTGGGCCCTAGTTGCAAACAGGATGTTTTGATTTGCATCAAGCACATTCAAAAATACGCCATAATTAACCGTCCCCAGGATGACACCGGGGTAGGTAGCAAAGTCTTTCCTGATCCCAGCTCTGTTCATCTTGGCTTCTTATAAAAACACAGCAAGCAAGGGTTACTCCAAGCGGAGTCTCCCTTTTTTCCAAAAATTGGGCCCCACACACACCCACCCCTTCAGTGGCAGCAGTTGTGCCCCAGTTGTACACTTCACAGCTACATTTGCATCAAGCACATTCAAAAATACGCTATTCTTAACCGTCCCCAGGATGACACCGGGGTAGGTAGCAAAGTCTTTCCTGATCCCAGCTCTGTTCATCTTGGCTTCTTTTAAAAACACAGCAAGCAAGGGTTACTCCAAGCGGAGTCTCCCTTTTTTCCAAAAATTGGGCCACACAGACACCCACCCCATCAGTGGCAGCACTTGGGCCCTAGTTGCAAACAGGATGTTTTGATTTGCATCAAGCACATTCAAAAATACGCCATAATTAACCGTCCCCAGGATGACACCGGGGTAGGTAGCAAAGTCTTTCCTGATCCCAGCTCTGTTCATCTTGGCTTCTTTTAAAAACACAGCAAGCAAGGGTTACTCCAAGCGGAGTCTCCCTTTTTTCCAAAAATTGGGCCACACAGACACCCACCCCATCAGTGGCAGCACTTGGGCCCTAGTTGCAAACAGGATGTTTTGATTTGCATCAAGCACATTAAAAAATACGCCATAATTAACCGTCCCCAGGATGACACCGGGGTAGGTAGCAAAGTCTTTCCTGATCCCAGCTCTGTTCATCTTGGCTTCTTTTAAAAACACAGCAAGCAAGGGTTACTCCAAGCGGAGTCTCCCTTTTTTCCAAAAATTGGGCCCCACACACACCCACCCCTTCAGTGGCAGCAGTTGTGCCCCAGTTGTACACTTCACAGCTACATTTGCATCAAGCACATTCAAAAATACGCTATTCTTAACCGTCCCCAGGATGACACCGGGGTAGGTAGCAAAGTCTTTCCTGATCCCAGCTCTGTTCATCTTGGCTTCTTTTAAAAACACAGCAAGCAAGGGTTACTCCAAGCGGAGTCTCCCTTTTTTCCAAAAATTGGGCCACACAGACACCCACCCCATCAGTGGCAGCACTTGGGCCCTAGTTGCAAACAGGATGTTTTGATTTGCATCAAGCACATTCAAAAATACGCCATAATTAACCGTCCCCAGGATGACACCGGGGTAGGTAGCAAAGTCTTTCCTGATCCCAGCTCTGTTCATCTTGGCTTCTTTTAAAAACACAGCAAGCAAGGGTTACTCCAAGCGGAGTCTCCCTTTTTTCCAAAAATTGGGCCCCACACACACCCACCCCTTCAGTGGCAGCAGTTGTGCCCCAGTTGTACACTTCACAGCTACATTTGCATCAAGCACATTCAAAAATACGCTATTCTTAACCGTCCCCAGGATGACACCGGGGTAGGTATGTCCAGGAGTAGAGATGAGCGAACCGGTCCCGGTTCGGCTCGAGGTCGGTTCGCCGAACGGAGCTCCCGTTCGAGTTCGGCTCGTCGAACGTTCGACGAACCGAACTCGAGCCAATAGGAAACAATGGCAGGCAATCACAAACACAGTAAAACACCTAGAAAACACCCTCAAAGGTGTCCAAAAGGTGACAAACAACTCACAACACAACACAAACACATGGGAAAGTGACAAGGACATATACTCATGCGAAAACAAAACAGCTGGACAAGGAAAAAGAGGAGGACACACAGATATAGGCATGGCACGCCATTCTAAAATCATGTAAAACACCGCAAGGTGACTCCAAGAGGAGTCTCCCTTTTTTCCAAAAATTGGGCCCCACACACACCCACCCCTTCAGTGGCAGCAGTTGTGCCCCAGTTGTACACTTCACAGCTACATTTGCATCAAGCACATTCAAAAATACGCTATTCTTAACCGTCCCCAGGATGACACCGGGGTAGGTAGCAAAGTCTTTCCTGATCCCAGCTCTGTTCATCTTGGCTTATTTTAAAAACACAGCAAGCAAGGGTTACTCCAAGCGGAGTCTCCCTTTTTTCCAAAAATTGGGCCACACAGACACCCACCCCATCAGTGGCAGCACTTGGGCCCTAGTTGCAAACAGGATGTTTTGATTTGCATCAAGCAAAATCAAAAATACGCCATAATTAACCGTCCCCAGGATGACACCGGGGTAGGTAGCAAAGTCTTTCCTGATCCCAGCTCTGTTCATCTTGGCTTCTTTTAAAAACACAGCAAGCAAGGGTTACTCCAAGCGGAGTCTCCCTTTTTTCCAAAAATTGGGCCACACAGACACCCACCCCATCAGTACTTTACCCTCCACACCAGTCCCAAGCTGGAAGCACTGCAGCACTGCCTCGGCGAAGCGGCAACAGGCTGTGCTGCAGCTAATCTGCATAGGTGACAAACCCCACAATGCAGAAGAGGTGTGGACAGCTCTAAAACAGCATGCAGATCACTGGCTCACACCTCTGAACCTAAAGCCAGGAAAGGTTGTGTGTGACAATGGCCGGAACCTGGTGGCGGCTTTGAGGCGAGGCCAGCTGACACATGTTCCATGCGTGGCCCATGTGCTCAACCTCGTGGTTCAGCGGTTTCTAAACTCATACCCAGAGCTGTCTGATCTGCTGGTAAAAGTTCGCCGCCTGTCTGCACATTTTCGAAAGTCACCTACTGCTTCAGCCGGCCTTGCCGGCTTTCAGCGTCATTTGCATCTTCCGGCTCACAGACTGGTGTGTGATGTCCCCACGCATTGCTGATATGTGCCCGTTCAAGTGTCTCGGGAATTTTCAACAGATCCGTCCGAAGGTGGATGGCCCCTTATTATGTCACGAGGATGGGTCCTTTTTATCGAGATACCAATTTGTGAGTGTTTTTAGGGCATGTTTGAAGTCGTTGTGGTTAGATCCGAAGTCTTTCGGATTGGGGCAGCGAAGGAGGCCTCTATATGCGGCCTACCGGAGGAGACAGTTAAGCAGATTGGTAGGTGGAAGTCGCAGCGCTTTAAGTCGTATGTACGTCCCCAGGTGGTTGTTGGCAATTGAGGGGAAAAGGGGGGGGTATTAGGGTAGCAATGGGGGGGTGAGAGTGTGTGTTTTTTGTCAATTTGGTTTGGTGAGGCAATAAAATGGTGTCGTCTGTACATTTTGTATTGCAGAAGCACCCCCCCTTCCTTCCCTGGTCTGGATCCTTGGCCACTCTTATGTGTATTGGGGAGCCCGACGAGCGGACGCGAGATGGAACGGGAGACAGCTAGGTTTTGAGAAGGACCTGGCTCTCGTGCGATGGCTCGGTGTTCGGGGGTTAGGGTGGAACAGGGTGTTGCAGGAGGTGCATAGATACGCCCGGTTGGACAGACCTCCTGACATCTTAGTGTTGCATGCCGGGGGGAATGATTTGGGTGGGCGTCCTTTTCGAATCTTGATAACGGACATCAAACATGATTTGTTACGGTTATGGGTGTCGTTTCCAGGTCTAACGATAGTCTGGTCGGAGATAGTAGCGAGAAAGAGTTGGCAGAAAGCGCGGTCAGTTGACAGGTTGAACAAGGCGCGGGCGAAGGTTAATAGGGCGATCTCGAAGTTTGTTAGTCGGAACGGGGGTATAGCAATACGGCATGTTGAGTTGGAAAGGACGGAAGAGGAATTTTGGTTGGCTGACGGGGTACACCTTAATGCGGTGGGAACTGACTTATGGGCTCTTGGCTTGCAGGGAGGTATTGAGAGGGCCCTTTGCTTGCGGGGGGTCTCAGGCACTTGAAGGGTTTCAAGGTGCCTTCGTTGTGGTGTTGTTTATTGGTGGGTCCTTGAAGTTGGTTTAAAATTGGTTCGGGGATTCATCCGGGTATGGATCCCCTCATTGGCAGAATTGATGGTCCCCTAGTGATTTTGGGGGGGAACCCCGACGGGGTATGTCGGGGCCCCTGGGGGTGTGGTTGGGGTTGACGGAGGATTAACCCTAACCATTTGGTGCTACTGAGTCAGTGTGGGTAACGGCTGGGAGCAAGTTGAGGTTTTTTATTGCTCGGTTATGGGAATCACCAGGGTTTTGGTAGCTTCAAGGACCTTACCACATTGCAAATTTTATTGGTTATGTATTCTTGTTAATAAAATGGCTGCTATGGCCAAAATTATCCAAAGATAAATTTGTGTCTGTGTAATTACTTTTAAATAAGAAATGGGAATGGAGGTGTGGGGTATGAAAGGAAGACCGGAGTCAACAATTCCAGGGTCAAGCATGTTTATTTGCGTAAGCTTCGTTCCAGGGTAGAAAGGGTAAGAGTGCCTTTCAGAATTCGAAGTGGTCGGACTGTACGGACCACCAAGAACTGCAGGAGAGCTTGAACATCTTCCCATGGATGTGCGACATCCTCCCTCATCAGTTACGTAGGTAAGCAGGTTCTCAGCATTGCAGCCCATTTGTTGTCTTAAGTTAGTTAAGCGGGGTTAACTAACCTGTCAGTTCAGCCTCAGGTCTAAAGCAGAGGCCTGGACTCCACTCCTTACTCCTCACTCCACAACTCTCCTTAAAAACAACTGACTCCTTTTTCCTGCCCCGGGGTCTCCAGACCCTTAGGTGGGCGTTTCCTTCCGTCTGGTCCTGCCCACTGGTGTGCCTGTCTTTCCCTGGGGGAGGTGACTAGGGTTTTCTGGTTGGCTTTGTGTGACTTAGGTGAGGGAAGTTGTTATGCGGGGGCCTATGTGTGACTACCTGCAGTGTCAGGGCGTCACATATGTATGTGTGTATGTCTGCTAAAGGAATCCGCACCGTCATATTTACAAACACAAAATTTTGACTCTATGCACAGAAGAGAGTCATGCTATTTACATGATTTGTGTTTTTTTACCTTTTAAAACTATCATTAAATGTTAAGTTTTAGTTAGGGATTTATGCTTCTGTCTGTCTCTCTCCCAGTCTCTGTCATCTGTCTGTCTCTGTGTGTCTCTATCTCTATCCATGTCTCTCTGTCTCTCTATCTCTGTCTGTCTCTCTGTGTCTGTCTGTCTTTCTCTCTTTGTGGCTGTCTGTTTCTATGTCTGTCTGTCTCTTTTCCAGGTCTGTCTCTTTTCCAGGTCTGTCTCTTTCCCTGTCTGTCTGTCTCTTCCCCTGTCTGTCTCTTCCCCTGTCTGTCTCTTCCCCTGTCTGTCTCTGTATTTCTTTGTCTGTCTCTGTCTGTCTCTTCCCCTGTCTGTCTCTTTCCCTGTCTCTCTCTGCCTGTCTCTCTTTGTCTCTCTCTGTCTGACTCATTCCCCGTTTGTCTCTTTCCCTGTCTATCTCTGTATTTCTTTGTCTGTCTCTATCTGTCTGTCTCTCTCTGTCTGTCTCTTCCCCTGTCTGTCTGTTTCCCTGTCGGTCTGCCTTTTCTCCTGCCTGTCTCTGTATGTTTGTCTTTGTCTGTTTCCCTATCTGCCTCTGTCTCTTTCTCTGTCTCTGTCTGTCTGCCTTTTTTCCCTGTCTATCTCTGTCTGTCTCTTTCCCTGTCTGCCTCTGTCTGTTTGTCTCTGTCTCTTTCCCTGTCTGTCTATGCCTATCTGTCTCTGTCTGTTTGTCTCTCAGTCTGTGTCTGTCTCTCTCTATCTGTCTCCCCACTGACATCATATTATCTCACACATAAGCTTCTTATACTATGAATGTCCTTTGTTCCTATAGCAACCAATCACAGCTGCTATTAATAACTTGCAGCTCCCACCTCCATTCAGTTTAATGGAGGCAGGTTTTTTGGAGAGTAACTGTAAAGGTTAAATATTCCTGTTAAAACATAGTCTACAACGTTCCCTGAGTCACATGAGGTGTCTGCAAAATTTTGTGTTTGTAAATATGACGGTGCGGATTCCTTTAGCAGACATACACACATACATATGTGACGCCCTGACACTGCAGATAGTCACACATAGGCCCCCGCATAACAACTTCCCTCACCTAAGTCACACAAAGCCAACCAGAAAACCCTAGTCACCTCCCCTAGGGAAAGACAGGCACACCAGTGGGCAGGACCAGACGGAAGGAAACGCCCACCTAGGGGTCTGGAGACCCCGGGGCAGGAAAAAGGAGTCAGTTGTTTTTAAGGAGAGTTGTGGAGTGAGGAGTAAGGAGTGGAGTCCAGGCCTCTGCTTTAGACCTGAGGCTGAACTGACAGGTTAGTTAACCCCGCTTAACTAACTTAAGACAACAAATGGGCTGCAATGCTGAGAACCTGCTTACCTACGTAACTGATGAGGGAGGATGTCGCAAATCCATGGGAAGATGTTCAAGCTCTCCTGCAGTTCTTGGTGGTCCGTACAGTCTGACCACTTCGAATTCTGAAAGGCACTCTTACCCTTTCTACCCTGGAACGAAGCTTACGCAAATAAACATGCTTGACCCTGGAATTGTTGACTCCGGTCTTCCTTTCATACCCCACACCTCCATTCCCATTTCTTATTTAAAAGTAATTACACAGACACAAATTTATCTTTGGATAATTTTGGCCATAGCAGCCATTTTATTAACAAGAATACATAACCAATTAAATTTGCAATGCGGTAAGGTCCTTGAAGCTACCAAAACCCTGGTGATTCCCATAACCGAGCAATAAAAAACCTCAACTTGCTCCCAGCCGTTACCCACACTGGCTCAGGAGCACCAAATTATAAGGGTTAATCCTCCGTCAACCCCAACCACACCCCCAGGGGCCCCGACATACCCCGTCGGGGTTCCCCCCCAAAATCACCAGGGGACCATCAATTCTGCCAATGAGGGGATCCATACCCGGATGAATCCCCGAACCAATTTTAAACCAACTTCAAGGACCCACCAATAAACAACACCACAACGAAGGCACCTTGAAACCCTTCAAGTGCCTGAGACCCCCCGCAAGCAAAGGGCCCTCTCAATACCTCCCTGCAAGCCAAGAGCCCATAAGTCAGTTCCCACCGCATTAAGGTGTACCCCGTCAGCCAACCAAAATTCCTCTTCCGTCCTTTCCAACTCAACATGCCGTATTGCTATACCCCCGTTCCGACTAACAAACTTCGAGATCGCCCTATTAACCTTCGCCCGCGCCTTGTTCAACCTGTCAACTGACCGCGCTTTCTGCCAACTCTTTCTCGCTACTATCTCTGACCAGACTATCGTTAGACCTGGAAACGACGCCCATAACCGTAACAAATCATGTTTGATGTCCTTTATCAAGATTCGAAAAGGACGCCCACCCAAATCATTCCCCCCGGCATGCAACACTAAGATGTCAGGAGGTCTGTCCAACCGGGCGTATCTATGCACCTCCTGCACCCTAACCCCCGAACACCGAGCCATCGCACGAGAGCCAGGTCCTTCTCAAAACCTAGCTGTCTCCAGTTCCATCTCGCGTCCGCTCGTCGGGCTCCCCAATACACATAAGAGTGGCCAAGGATCCAGACCAGGGAAGGAAGGGGGGGTGCTTCTGCAATACAAAATGTACAGACGACACCATTTTATTGCCTCACCAAACCAAATTGACAAAAAACACACACTCTCACCCCCCCATTGCTACCCTAATACCCCCCCCCTTTTCCCCTCAATTGCCAACAACCACCTGGGGACGTACATACGACTTAAAGCGCTGCGACTTCCACCTACCAATCTGCTTAACTGTCTCCTCCGGTAGGCCGCATATAGAGGCCTCCGTCGCTGCCCCAATCCGAAAGACTTCGGATCTAACCCCAACGACTTCAAACATGCCCTAAAAACACTCACAAATTGGTATCTCGATAAAAAGATATATGTAATAAGGGGCCATCCACCTTCGGACGGATCTGTTGAAAATTCCCGAGACACTTGAACGGGCACATATCAGATGCCACAACCATCCCCAAACGGACTAGTCTACCCACACCTCTCTGATCAGTTTTCGATTTCCTAATCCAAAATTCAACTCCGTTTTCCACTGACATAATGTCACCCCAATCCAAGCCCCCGGGGAACGCCTTACTGGGCGATACCAACTCCCCAACCCGCAGGGCTCCAAAAAACGCCAAAGAAAAGGCTAACTTAAACAAACTCACCTCAAACGGAGATAGACAAACCCCCCACAACGCCCTACCCAGCCGGGTAGGGACCCAGCCCAGCCCAGCTGGGACCCAGTTTGAGCGAGGAACGGAACAAGTCCTTCCCACACCAAGGTTTGCAGGCCCTACCTCAGTCAGGGTTTCACCCACACTCTACAGCTCCGGAATGTCATGCTCTTCAGCCTCCTCCTCCTCCTGCGCATCCTCATCCACTTTACCCTCCACACCAGTCCCAAGCTGGAAGCACTGCAGCACTGCCTCGGCGAAGCGGCAACAGGCTGTGCTGCAGCTAATCTGCATAGGTGACAAACCCCACAATGCAGAAGAGGTGTGGACAGCTCTAAAACAGCATGCAGATCACTGGCTCACACCTCTGAACCTAAAGCCAGGAAAGGTTGTGTGTGACAATGGCCGGAACCTGGTGGCGGCTTTGAGGCGAGGCCAGCTGACACATGTTCCATGCGTGGCCCATGTGCTCAACCTCGTGGTTCAGCGGTTTCTAAACTCATACCCAGAGCTGTCTGATCTGCTGGTAAAAGTTCGCCGCCTGTCTGCACATATTCGAAAGTCACCTACTGCTTCAGCCGGCCTTGCCGGCTTTCAGCGTCATTTGCATCTTCCGGCTCACAGACTGGTGTGTGATGTCCCCACGCATTGGAATTCAACTCTGCACATGTTGATCAGGATATGTGAGCAGAAGAGGGCAGTTGTTGAGTACCTGCATCACCTAAGCCATCGGGAAATGGGTCAAACTCCACACATAACACCTGAGGAGTGGAGATGGATGTCCGACCTATGTACCATCCTCCAAAACTTTGAGGACTCCACCAAGATGGTGAGCGGCGATGACGCCATTATTAGCGTCACCATACCGCTTCTCTGCCTTCTAAAACGGTCTCTGCTCAAAACCAAACATGATGCATTGCAGGCGGAACACGATGAGTTGGAGCAAGAAACAGTAGTGGGTGTGGGTGATAACACACAGCCCAGCCTCGTCTCATCACAACGTGCAGTGGAGGACTATGACGAGGAGGAAGATGAAGACATGGAGCAACTCTCCGACCAAATTGAGGATATGACATGCATACCAGTCATATGCTCAGTTCAGCGTGGCTGGCCAGAGGACAGGGTAGATGAGGAGGAGGAGGAGGAGAAGGAGGAGGACAGCATGTTCAGTCATCGTGTTGGTCTGGATATTGAAGTGATGGCTGTTAAGAGTCTGGCGCACATGGATGACTTTATGGTAAGCTGCCTGTCTCGTGACCCTCGCGTTAAGAACATCTTGGCCGACAATCATTACTGGTTGGTAACACTGTTAGACCCACGCTACAAGGAGAACTTTATGTCTCTTATTCCCGAGGCGGAGAGGTCAGCCAAAATGCAGCAGTTCTGGAAGGCCATAGTCACGGAAGTAGGCAAAGCATTCCCTTCACAAAACGCTAGCGTCATAATTGTAACACTATTAGTTAAAAGAAAGGGATAAACTGTAAAAAAAACAAAATAAGGCATAACTTTTTTTTAACATCAATTTTTTTTTTTTAGATTTAACCAAAGAATGTGCACATTTGTTATAATAAACAAGTGAAAAATGTTGAAAATCAGTCATCCAAAGGTGTGTGAAAAAAAAATATATATATGGTACCAATAAAAATGTCACTTTGTCCTGCAAAGAATGCAGCCCCCCACATTATTTTTTTCCTCTGTGCGGCCCATACACCCAGCCGAGTTTGAGACCCCCTGCCTTACACTATATAGATATCATGTTCATTCCCCATCTATCTTGCTCAGGAGAGCATCTCCCTCCCCCGGCACCAAGAGCAGCTCATACTGAATTGTTACAATGACTACATTGACACCCCCATACTTTGCACTGACGAGGGGCAAGCACCCCGAAACACCGTGTCTGCAAATTGGGATTCTGATCTGGCTTATATATCCTGAGTCATATTGCAATGGATTGTTGAAAATCCACTTGTGACTTTTAGGATCGCTACTTCCAATAGGTGGCGCTGTGCTAGAGTTTGTCTCCTTTACTGGAGAGACAATTTGTACATTGACTAGTAACACTGCACACAGAAATGCACCTTAATATTCCACTGTTAACCCTTTCCTCCCAGCAGTAACACACAACTCCTCACCTTGATATCATGGTGATTTATGGTCAGAATGACTTCAATGCGATCAGTGATTTCTATTCTAGCTCTGCTCACATAGATTTTATATCCACACTCAACTATAGGCCGTTCTTCATATTTTGGGGGTTTTTAGTCAGATATACTAGTTTGTGCCTGTATAGTATTGGTGTAGATGGGAGTGTAGGGCATGGGTTACATGGCACTGTGGTGGGATACTGATGGGAGGTATTGGTGCTGTGTTTGAGGCTTCTACTGGGTATTTTCCTACAAATACTGGAACAGCTCACTGCTTAGAATGATCCTTCCCAGCTCTATAATATATTATATATACCCCACAATGCAGGCTCACACACACATTTGTCTCAAGTGTGTTGTAGGGACACAGATACAGTCTTGGTCATGTGACTAAAGGCTACTTTACACACTGCGATATCGGTCCTGATATCGCTAGTGTGGGTACCCGCCCCCATCTGTTGCGCGACACGGGCAAATTGCTGCCCATGCTGCACAACACCGAACAGAACCAGTCACACATGCTTACCTGCCCGGCGACGTCGCTGTGACCGGCGAACCGCCTCCTTTCTAAGGGGGCGGTTCGTGCGGCGTCACAGCAACGTCACTGAGCGACCGCCCAATAGCAGTGGAGGGGCGGAGATGAGTGGCCGGAACATCCCGCCCACCTCCTTCCTTCCTCATAGCGGCTTTGAGGCAGGTAAGGAGAGGTTCCTCGTTTCTGCGGTGTCACACGGAGCAATGTGTGCTGCCGCAGGAGCGACGAACTACATCGTTACTGCTGCAGTAACGATAATCGAGAATGGAGACCCATGTCACCGATGAGCGATTTTGCACGTTTTTGCAACGATGCAAAATCGCTCATCGGTGTCACACGCAGCAACATCGCTAATGCGGCCGGATGTGCGTCACAAATTCCGTGACCCCAACGACTCCGCATTAGCGATGTCGCAGCGTGTAAAGCCCCCTTTAGTGGGAGTGGTGTACAGGGTCTTAGCAGTAAAGAGTATTCCATATTTCTGCCAGATACCCACAGAGATATTGAAATCTGAAAAAAGAGACTTCTGCTCATTGAAGGTAAGAACTGCTCACATAGCGTTCAACTCCACAGCAAACGTGTGCTCTAGCACTGGCATCTCAGCAGGGATATTCCCCTACTACACATGTGTGTCTGGGTCGCTGTGACAGTTTACAGGACATAACTCAGGGCACCTAGACAGAAGGCAGAGGGACTACTTTCTATTTCTGGTGTAGAGCTTAGTACAATATATATATATATACTATTACATGTGACACATGTACCTTGTATTACCATTATTCGCTGTATATGAACCCCTTTTCTCCGGGCATTATTTGTCTATAGCATTTTTCACGAACCTGAGGCAACTGAGAACCCTTCAGTGAAGGAATTCCACTAACCCTCACAATACCAACCAGGGGCCTCCCTGCAGTAACTCAGGTAGTTGTACCCATTCTCTTTCCGCATTCTATGTGTTCTTCTTCTTTCTTCTTTTTTTTCTTTTTTCTTCTTTTTATTTCTATCATGTAGTTCAGGGGTTTATAGATATATGTCCTGCATCTCATATTTCCTTTAGTGGTGCTTCTTACCCATTCTCATATCATTTACCCTAGTATTTCATGATCCTGAGGCGACTGAGAACCCTTTAATAAAGGAATCCTTTTTCACTTGAATTGTCAAGTGATACTTACCAGTGACTATCACGTAATGTTACAGGTAGTTGCATTTTCTTCCTCTTCTTTCTCTCCTTTCTTCTTTGTCACACGGTCCATTGTGTTATAGCCCACGTGTCATGATAACACTTGTACCATCTTTTCATTTAGATTCCACCTACAATTATTTACCGATTCCAGTTCTGAAATAGGCTTTCATCATCTACTCACTAGAATTCTCAAGTGCATAAGGTACTGAGACATATACATGTTCACACCATTATAAAGAACAAAGTATAAACATTGAGGTTTTTCTCACACCCATGTTCCTGTGTTCTTTGATATGATATGTGTTCATTTCCTTCACTATATAGGATTGCAAGTTTTCCATTTGTACCTTAATGGCAATGACGCTATACAATTGAACACATATCATCCTGTTATCCATATAGGTGTGTATTTACCTGCTTGACTATTTTTGGTTGTTTGATCCAGAATGTTTCTCCAGATAGGTCATGTGGAAATTTTCTTTCCTCAGTACAAATGTTTTCACTATGGCTTTGGAAAATTTTTTTGTATGTGCATCATGGTTATTTGACCCATTGTACTCTCAAGTAGCAATATATTGTACTGTTATGTTGTACTATGTACTAATTACGTGTTTATATGGTTTTGTAACCCTTTATGATCTTAGATAACTTTATCCTTGATAAAGACCTAAAAACAAGGTCGAAACGTTGGATGAATTATCCTTTTGCACAAATAAAGAATTTTCAGCATTCCAAGAGTTCTTTTCTTACGTTATTGATCACTATAGTGTGCCAGAGCTATTTCTATTGAATTGACTCTTATTTTTTCTGAGCACCTGCTATATACACAGTGAGCCAGACATATTCAAGTTTCATTCAGAAGGCAGAGGGAAGCCTTAGCAGCTGAGCCTATATCTTGGCTTCTGAGCATTAGAACAGGCCGGCGATTACAGGGTAACATGAAAAATGTCCAGCTTGCATTATGACTAGAACATGACAATATCCTTTTAAGTACTAACCTATGATGCGTTCCTAAGCAGTTGATGTTATATGTTCTACATTTCATTTTCTGCATACTTTACAAGTAGTAGAATTTGCTTTGATATAGGCAACTGGATTTTCACAATGAAAAGGCAAAGGATAACGCCCGAAAAAGACGCCATACATTATGTCAGTGCCATCACTGACAAACCTGGATTGACCATGAAATACATCAATCCCCTTAAAGGTGAGTTAAAACAAGTTTTAACTAAATTGCCTTAATATTGTCATGCATTAGAATGACTGTCTTAGGTAATGATAAATATTTTCTACAGGAAGAGGAGTGTTTGCTGAAACTGAAATCGAAAAAGGGAGTTTTGTTGCAGAATATCGAGGCGAGCTCACGTATGCACTTACGATGGTAGACAACTACTCGAGATTTATGGTTGTGGTACAAGTCAAAGATCTAATGGCCCATACTGCAGCGAAGGTCTTCCAAGCACACTTATGCAGACCTCATGGCTACTCAGAGAGAGTCCTCACAGATCAAGGCACTGCCTTTGAAGCGGAAATCTTCAAGGACTTCTGCAGCTTTTACCGATGCAGGAAGATGCGCACTACACCCTACCATGCTCAAACCAATGGTTATCAACCTGCTCAGGACTTTACCCCATATTCCAGATGTGGCCTTACAAGTGATTTATAGAGGGTTAACAATACGTTGGGATCACCGGATCTAATCTCCCTTTTTATACACCCTAAAATCTTGTTTGCTTTAGAATAAACAATAACATCATAAAGGTATAGCAGTACCGTTTCAAAGTTTCGGTGTCCCAAGCAGCATTCCATCAGCCTCTGGAAGGTTCCTGGCAAATTGCACAGCTCGAAGGGCATGCTTTTGAACTCGCAGAGACCCATCGGGGTGGCAAAGGCGGTCTTCTCCCGGTCTGCCTCAGCAACGGACACTTGCCAATAGCGACTAGTGAGATCAAGGGTAGAAAAATAATTTGCAGTTCTCAATGCAGCTAGCTATTCCTCAATACAGGGGAGTGGTGCTGTCCTTCTTCTTTAACAGGACCAACGGAGCTGCCCAGAGGCTACAACTGTCACGGATAACCCCAGCCTCCTTCATGTTGCTCAACATGTCCTTGGTACACTGGTAATGTGCAGGTAGTTTTGGCTTATATCTCTCTTTGATGGGTGGGTGTGCACTTGTGGGGATGTAGTGTTTGACCCCTTTTATTCTTCAAAAGTCTAGCGGATGTTTGCTGAAGACTTGCTCGTATTCTTGCACTAGCCTGTAGACCCCCTTCTTGTGATGTGAAGGTGTGGAGTCAGTGCCTACGTGTAATTCCTTACACCACTCCTCTGGCTGACTTGGTGAGCTGTCACTGAATGGGTGGGCTGAAGCAATGGTGGATGCTGCTGTTTGGATAGCATGTGTATCTACTGAGAACAGCTTATCAATGGTGGCAAATCGGAGCAGCTTAATCTCTTGCTCTCCGCAGTTCAACACTCTCATGGGCACTCTTCCCTTCCATATTAATGAATAAAACTATGATGTAAATAGCATATAGATACCCCACAAATGCAGATAAAAGTAGGTTATGGGAAAAGGGGGAAGAGAGAAACAGGAAAATAGTGGAATAAAGTATACCTTCCAGGTGGGAGAGGAAATGGCAGCACAGCCAGTGGAGGTGAAGCAAGGGGAGCCTGCAACTAAAGAGTTGAGAGCGTTATCACATGGTGACTGAGCCTGATTGTAACGGGAGCATAGAGGTGCCGATCCTGTCTTACCTGCGTTGGTGTAGAAGTGGGTGTCCTGTGGTGGAGTCAGCTGTGTGCAGTGGTGGCCGTGGGTTCTTTTATGTGCGACCGTAGTAATAGCTGCGCCCACTTCCTGTATGGGAGTGGAATGCAGTGAGGCTAATGGAACGCACGCCTGCGCATTTGTGTTTAACGTCGCGCATGTGCAGAACGGAGAAAAGGCTGCGCTCACTTCCTAATGAAAGGGAGTGAGACGCAGCTGGGAAGGGAAGGGAAAAGATTAGGGTTTGGGGATGATGAAAGGGCTTTCTACGGGCAAGGATGGCAAAGGGTGGCAGTGACGGAAAGTCAGGCAGCCTGTCCTGTCCTGTCCTGTCCGTCCGTCTTTTTGTATCATGAATTGGAAAGACTGCAAGGGGGAGGGGAGGTGCTTGGAGGAGGAGGAGTTATTCAGATTAATTGCAGTGGGCGGCGGCTGCAAAAAGCATCATTCTTCTTGTTTTTGCTCTGCAAAACAGCCTTTTCAAGGGTTGGCTTGGGTGACAAAATGTCTTCTGTAGGCGTGGGTTTGTCTCCCTCTCCCTAAGATGTGTCCGGTATAGGCCAGGGTGCCACTCAAGGCCGTAACCAATTCGGGTTATAGCTTCTCGGCCTTTTGGCTAAGATCAAGTGTAGTTTCGGAGGACGCTACCTTGGTCGGTACTGGAAGGTGCCTGGGATTGCACGTCTGCCGGCCTTGAGGAAGTGTGTGCGCCTTCTGGTGACACATAGCCCTCTTGTGCCTGGACGGTTCCCAGGCAACGGGAGGCGATCACCTTTGTTATTTTGAAGTCCTACTGATAAACAGAAAAAAAAAAAAATTAAATCTGTTCTTATCAGTTTAATATCTGATACGTCCCCTCTCTGGGGACCATATATTAAATGGATTTTTAGAACAAGGAGATGGAAAAAATCTTGCTCTGTCCACTCCACGCATTGACCTGGTATTGCAGTACCTCCAGGACCGGTGCACCCCTTCTTAACCCAGTTTCCAAAAGCAGAACTCAATTCACCTGATTCAAATGAGCCCCATTAGTGAATTGAAAGAAAGCAAAAACTTTATATGCACCTCAATTTGGCCAATTCACTTTTCACACTTTCACCCTTTTTTTTATCTTTCACACCTTTTACTTGCTTTATTGATGCAAAAGCTGTGCCAAATAGCAAACTCATCTCCACTCAACTTGACCAACTCTGCTATGTGCCGTGCAGTATCTTATTCTCAGTCTTATCTAGATCATTTGCAATTGAATAGAATAGATCCCTTTTGGACACATTGGATTCAGCTGCTGCAGTGACTGCAGGTGTTAGAAGATGCAGACTTGGCATCAGGTGCTGTCTATCAGATTCCACTCCAATTAAAGCTTCCATTGTTTTTCGGTGTTTTCTTTGAGCAATGATGATGTCTTTAGTGATCTGTTGGCTCCCTCTCCTGGAGGAAGAGTTTGCTTGCTCTTGGACTTTCAAAAAGAGAGGTCATGATAGACATTTAGCTTCTGAGCCCAATTGGGGACAGTCATGGGTGATGAATGTTTTGCAACCTGCTGCGAAGCCTGATACCGCAATATAAGGAACGTCAAATACTAAGAATGGGCGGCCTATGAAAGAATTAGTACTTTCATTAAGCATACTTAAACGGCTAATTGGGAATAGACAAACTGTAAAAAGCCCTCTGAGAAAGCCCCTCTCTAACCTTTGTTAGTAAGCTTTTCTGTAGTCTGCCTGTTGATGTATTTTCCGTTTGAACAGTGCACAACATGAAGTGACGGAACACTGGCTTGTCACAATGTCCCCCGCTGACATCACGATAGCGCTGCTGCCTAGAAAGCCAGCTGCGCAGCAGAAGTTGCTCTTTGGGTGGGATGGTGGGCTAATGTATCTATTCCTGCTTGGTGTGAGTTTGACATGATCTAGAGCAACGAGTTCCAGCGGCTAGCGGTTGATTATTGGCTGTAATGGGGCTTTCTGGCTGGTGCCAGCCTTTCTTCTTAGCACACAGGAACCACAATCCCTACACCATGCTTCGATGGATTCTCTCATCCCAGCCCAGTAAAACTACATATTTCACACAGTTATAAGCAGCCCATGGGCATTCACCTGGATTAAAACCCATAACAGCTCATAGACCAAACAATCAATCTACCACTGGACCAAAGACAGGAAGCTAAATCCACTGCCTGCGGTAACTAACTTAATCCTATAGTCTACTCACACAACAAACCCAAGAGAAAGGAAAAAAACATGGCTTCGATTATCCATCCAATGAAAACGCATAACCATTGTGAGCCATTGGACAATGCAATTGCACACATGGTGACATGGTGCACGGCCCAATGAATCAAGTCTGTACTTCATATTCACGGTTTAAGCCCTTGGGTTCTAATGTGTCCAGAGTACATATCCAGAAAGATTCCCTTTCTTTGTGCTAAGCACAAGTCAACAATACGTTGTAAGCAGATTCTATTACCAGTCCCACACCATTTTGTGACGCATAATCGCACAGTGGCCCAATTAAGATTCCAAGTCATCGAACATGTCCCAGCCATACGCAGAGGAGGCGATAGAATTAGGAAGCTCAAAGAAAGGGAATCTTTCTGGATATATACTCTGGGCACGTTGGAACCCAAGGGCTTAAACCATGAATATGAAGAACCGACTTGATTCATTGGGCCGTGCACATTTTTTCTAACGCCCGGTTCTTTTTCGTGTTCACACTATATATGGTTCCAGTATGTATGGAGTTCCATTCTTCCTTGTTTTTTATTTGTCATGTTTGTCTGATTACCTTGTCTAACAGTTTTTTCTCCCCTTTCTTTACCTTCCAGGTTCCCATAGTCACGTGAAATATCCCTGTTGCACTTGATTACGGCTCACTATTCACTATAGGATGTCTTATATCTAACATCACACTCTCACCCATCAGCACTCTATAGGTTTGTATAAGGTATGCGCTTACACATCCGGTCCTCCATAGGTATTTCCACTTATGTAGCACTATCCCTATGATCACTCATAACTCATACCCTTGTAGTCAATTACAGCCTCCTCTCTCCCCTCTCCCCTTCTCCCTTTCCATCTATAATTTTGCCAGTACAATATTAGTTTACATTAGGCACACACTCACATATTCCTTTCCTTAGTGACTTATTGTAATTCACATTCGCATACAATTCTCTATGCCTGCCCCATTACTACATTCATACCTACTTGACCCTATCCTGATACCCCTTGTCTCACCTTGTTGGTCCCTACACCTGTTATCATCTCCTTTCCTGTGTCTGTCTTGTCACACAACACATTTTAGCATATCCCTTGTGCTCCTTATTACCTGTCCTGCCTATTAGAATTATGTCCATTATGTCCATGCATGGCCCAATGAATCAAGTCTGTACTTCATATTCATGGTTTAAGCCTTTGGGTTCCAATGTGCCCAGAGTATATATCCAGAAAGATTCCCTTTCTTTGAGCTTCCTAATTCTATTGCCTCCTCTACGTATGGCTTGGACATGTTCGATGACTTGGAATCTTAATTGGATCACTGTGTGATTATGCGTCACAAAATGGTGTGGGACTGGTAATAGAATCTGCTTACAATGTATTGTTGACTTGTGTTTAGCTCAAAGAAAGAGAATCTTTCTGGATATGTACTCTGGGCACATTAGAACCCAAGGGCTTAAACCGTGAATATGAAGTAAAGACTTGATTCATTGGGCCGTGCACCATGTCACCATGTGTCCAATTGCATTGTCCAATGGCTCACAATGGTTATGCGTTTTCATTGGATGGATAATCGAAGCCATGTTTTTTTCCTTTCTGTTGGGTTTGTTGTGTGAGTAGCCTATAGGATTAAGTTGGTTACCGCAGGCAGTGGATTTAACTTCCTGTCTTTGGTCCAGTGGTAGATGGATTGTCTGGTCTATGAGCTGTTATTGGTTTGAATGCAGGTGAATGCCCATGGGCTGCTTATGACTGTGTAAAATATGTAGTTTTACTGGGCTGGGATGAGAGAATCCATTGAAGCATGGTGTAGGGATTGTGGTTCCTGTGTGCTAAGAAGAGAGGCTGGCACCAGCCAGAAAGCCCCATTGCAGCCAATAATCACTTAATAACTTTTTCAACTTGTCATCATATGGGAGGCCTTCCATTCCTTGTAGTAGTCTAGTTGCCCACCTTTGAACTGACTCTAACTTCTGAATGTCCTTTTTAAAATGTGGAGCCCAAAACTGGTTCCCATATTCCAGATGTAGCCTTACAAGTGATTTATAGAGGTTGATCATCTTTACTTATCATTTAAAACTTTCAAACTGGTACACTCAACACATAAAGCCCCCCCCTTTTAAAGAGTAGTTTCCCTGTACCTAAGTGGGGGTCTACCTAGGTTGGAGCGAGTGGACCTTCGGGGTCCGGTGTCAGTGGTGACAGGCAGTGGGGCAGAGGGAACAGTCAGTTCCTCCTCCCTGCTATCATGTGGGGCAGGCGGAGGCGTAGGGGAGCTGGGTACAGGTACATCCCTGGGCACTGGCTCGCGGTTAACCGTTTCCATCATTTCTTCATCCACGGGTTGTGGGAACAGTATCACTGGAAGGATCACCGCACCGTTCTGTGTAGGCCAGTCTGCTGGAAAATCACCCATCATGGTGTGGATTACCTCTTTTTCCTTCTCCACTGGACTGGGAACTGGAGCCTCATCCGCTACTCTCAATGCTGGTGGGCACTTCTTCAGGTGGTCTCGGGAAACCGTGGCCAAAGTTCCCCCCTGGTCACGGCTGATCTGGTAGGCCTTCCCATTCTCCCATCCTGTGGGCTGGACTACATACGGGGTTTTTTCCCATTGATCATCCAGCTTGTGGGCCCTTCTTTTCCGCTTCAGCACTACATCCCCAGGTTGGAAGGAACCGGCAGGCGCCTTCTTGTTGAAGCACTGCTCCTGTTGTCCCCGACTCCGGCACAAGTTCTTTTCAACATACTCCTGGACCTGTCGGTACTGTGTCCTCCGCCGAGTGTCCCATTCAGCTGTCGACAGGAGTGCTTCTGAAGCTTCCAAGCCCATTTCCAGATCCACTGGTAGCCGGCCGGGACGAGCTCTCATCAGGTATGCTGGAGTGCATTTCGTAGAGCTGGAAGGGATGTTGTTGTACATATCGACCAGGTCAGGTAGCTTCTCCAGCCACAGGTTCCGCTCTTCCAGTGGTAACGTCTTGAGGAGGCCCAGGACCAAGTGGTTCATCTTTTCACAAATGCCATTGGTTTGGGCGTGGTAAGGCGTGGTCCGGATTTTCTTGCAGCCGTACAACTGGCAGAATTCCTGGAATACCTCTGCTTCAAAGGCCGGACCCTGGTCGGTAAGCACCCTCTCCGGGTACCAATGCGGTCAACAGAAATAAGCCTGGAAAGCCTTAGCAGCGGTGCGGCCGGTTAAGTCCTTAACTGGGACAACCACCAGGAACCTCGAGTAGTGGTCTACGATGGTCAGAGCGTAGGTGTACCCACTTCGGCTGGGGGTGAGCTTTACATGGTCAAGGGGAACCAGCTCCAGCGGTTGGTGTGTAATGATCGGGTGTAGGGGTGCCTTCTGGCTGGCCTCGTCCTTCCTTCTCAATGCGCAAGGGCCACATTCTCGGCACCAGGCCTCCACAGATTCCCGCATTCCACTCCAATAGAACCGCTCTCTTAACAACATCTCTAGCTTCTTCCACCCGAAGTGCACTGCACCATCATGGTATGCTTGCAGGACGGTGGGCACTTTAGCCTGGGGAATCACCAGCTGGCGGATCTTCTCGTGAGTCTTTGGATTAATCAGCTCGCGATACAACTTCCCCTGGTGTAGGTATAGCCGGGTCCGTTCTTGCCACAGACGTTGGGCTTCGGCAGGGGCAGCAGGGTCTATCCCAGCAGAACCCTGTTCCACTAGAGTCTTGACCAGGCGGACAGCAGGTGCCTGGTCCTGAGCTTCCTGCCAGTCCTGTCGGGGCAGCGGATCCAGGTTCACCCGTTGTTGGTAGACGTGCACCTTCTCAGTGAATGGCCGGTGAAATGCAGGCAACTCGATCTCTTCGAGGTCATCATCCTCTGGCCCCTCTTCCGACAGGTGGGGCATCCGGGAGAGTGCATTGGCATTGACGTTGGTACGGCCGGCCCGGTACTTGATGGTGAAATCGTAGTTGGCTAACCTGGTCACCCACCGCTGCTCCAACGCGCCCAGCTTGGCCGTATCTAGATGGGTCAGCAGGTTATTGTCTGTGTACGCGGTGAACTTGGCTGCTGCCAGGTAATGGCGGAAACGCTCGGTGATAGCCCACACCAGTGCCAAGAGCTCAAGCTTGAAGGAGATGTAGTTCTCAGGGTTCCTCTCAGTCGGTCGGAGTTTTCGGCTAGCATAAGCTATTACCTTTTCCCTTCTGTCTTGGACCTGGGATAGAACAGCCCCCAAGCCCACATTGCTGGCGTCGGTGTAGAGGATGAATGGGCGGCTGTAGTCAGGGTACGCTAGGATTTCCTCTCCGGTCAGGGCTGTTCTCAGCTGGCGGAAGGATTCCTCATGCTTTTCTTCCCACACCAATGGGGCTACTAGGGATCTACCACCCTTGGTCTGTCCTACGAGGAGGTCTTGCATGGGGGCAGCCATCTTTGTGTACCCCTTAATGAAGCGACGGTAATATCCCACCAGGCCCAGAAACTGCCTCACTTCCCTCACTGTGGTCGGTCTCGGCCAGTCTTGGATGGCGGTGATCTTCTCGGGGTTGGGGGCGACACCTTCCGCACCAACCACATGTCCTAGGTACTGCACTCTGGGTTTCAGCAGATGACACTTTGAGGGCTTCAACTTCATCCCATACTTGGCAAGGGACGCGAACACCTCGGCTAGGTGCTCCAGGTGGGCTTCATACGTCTGTGAGTACACAATCACATCATCCAAGTACAGCAAAACGGTCCCATAGGCAGTCTTCTCTCGGTCTTCCGGTGCCACGGCCACCTGCCAGTACCCGCTGGTGAGGTCAAGGGTGGAGAAGTAGTTAGCGGTTCTCAGCGAGGCCAGGGACTCTTTGATGCGGGGCAGAGGGTAAGCATCCTTATGCGTTATCTGGTTAATCTTCCGGTAATCCACACACATCCGCATGGTGCCATCCTTCTTCTTAACCAGCACCAATGGAGCGGCCCAGGGACTACAGCTGTCCCTAATAACCTCTGCCTCCTTCATGTTCCTCAACATGTCTTTGGCGCATTGGTAGTGCGCAGGGGGAATAGGCCTGTATCTCTCTTTAATAGGGGAGTGTGTACCGGTAGGGATGTGGTGTTGAACCCCTTTAATCTGCCCAAAATCTAGAGGGTGCTTGCTAAAAACCCGCTCATACTCCTGTACCACCCGGTATACCCCTTCCTTGTGGTGTATGGGGGTATCATCAGTGCCGACATGTAGCTCTCGATACCACTCGCCTAACTCCCCCAGGGATGAGTGGGAACCGGCAGCAGGCGGTGTGACCGGGGGAACGGCTTCATGGATCGTGTGGGGATCTAGAGTGAACAATTTGGCAAGGGTAGCGTACCGGGTGGTGCATGAATGCACACATATTGGTTTTATAATCTTATTGTATTACTTTATATTCTTATTTCACTTGTGCATATCTCCACCATAATCCTGGCTAAGAAATATAGCTTTTTTTGGGGTACACAGGTAGTAAGGTCTTCTTTCTATTTCTTTAGGGGTGATATAGCCTGGTGGAACTCTAGACCTCTAACATTATATATGCACCCTTTTTCTTTATGGTTCTTGGACACCTTATAACATTCTTCCATACATATATATCTTTCTCATAAATTATAAATAATTAGGCATTTTTATATATTTTATTTACATTTTCATAAATAACTTTTTACAAAGCATGGGGGACATTCTCACATACATATAATTTTCATGTACGCATTCTGAAAATTTACGCATAAACCGTACACACTCCTTTTTGTAACAATTTCTATAACTCATTCGCTGAACTCTCATCCCGGATATTCATTCTTACACCGAATTTCCTGTTATAACACAACATTCATGATTTTTATTCAATTTATTTTTATTTTTTAGGTTTATTAGTAGTGATGAGCGAGTACTAAAAAGCTCGGGTGCTCGAAGCTCGGGCCGAGCCTCCCAAGATACTCGTGTACTCGGCCCGAGCACCGAGCCCAATGTTATCCTATGGGAGACCCGAGTATTTTTGTGAAATGACCACCGGCAGCATGTAGAAACCCTAAAAATGGCACAAAAGTCTCCGAAGAGTGCTCAAATGACATGGCAACAGCATGGGGAAGACCCCTTGAAGCATTTATCACTCAAAAGTCACAGCTGTGAATAATTTTGTCCACGTTTTACGCCATTTTTACGGACTCACCAGAAAACCTTCCAAAATGACACCAAAATGATTTTTCATAGCGGAAATGTTAAGGGCACATACCCAATAGTGAGATAGAGCTAATGTATGTTACTTTTTGAGATCAATACATGAAAGATTTTACGTAAAACATTGTGTGGCACTCCGATGTCCCTGAGAAGAGACGTACATAAAGGCCTCTGAGTCTAATGTGCCCATTTTGAGGAACTGAGTCTTTGTAGTATTTTCCTTTGCCAGGGCAGTCCAAAATTGTGAGGTTCACCAATGCCCCTGCATACAGACGTGCATGATGGCCTGTAAACCTGAAGTGCCCATTGTAAGGAAGTGGGTCTATTGTAGTATAGCCCTTAGGCAGGGCAGCCAAAAATTGGGAGGCTCCACGTTGTCCCTGGATAGAGACGTGCATGAGGGCCTCAAAACATTAAGTGTCCAGTGTCAGGAAGTGGGTGTATTATAGTATAGCCCTTAGGCAGGGCAGCCAAAAATTGGGAGGCTCTACGTTGTCCCTGGATAGAGACGTGCATGAGGGCCTGTAAACCTGAAGTGCCCATTGGAAGGAAGTGGGTCTTTTGTAGTATAGCCCTTTGGCAGGGCAGCCAAAAATTGGGAGGCTCCACGTTGTCCCTGGATAGAGACGTGCATGAGGGCCTGTAAACCTGAAGTGCCCATTGGAAGGAAGTGGGTCTTTTGTAGTATAGCCCTTTGGCAGGGCAGCCAAAAATTGGGAGGCTCCACGTTGTCCCTGGATAGAGACATGCATGAGGGCCTCAAAACATTAAGTGTCCATTGTCAGGAAGTGGGTGTATTATAGTATAGCCCTTAGGCAGGGCAGCCAAAAATTGGGAGGCTCCACGTTGTCCCTGGATAGAGACGTGCATGAGGGCCTGTAAACCTGAAGTGCCCATTGGAAGGAAGTGGGTCTTTTGTAGTATAGCCCTTTGGCAGGGCAGCCAAAAATTGGGAGGCTCCACGTTGTCCCTGGATAGAGACGTGCATGAGGGCCTCAAAACATTAAGTGTCCATTGTCAGGAAGTGGGTGTATTATAGTATAGCCCTTTGGCAGGGCAGCCAAAAATTGGGAGGCTCCACGTTGTCCCTGGATAGAGACGTGCATGAGGGCCTCAAAACATTAAGTGTCCATTGTCAGGAAGTGGGTGTATTATAGTATAGCCCTTAGGCAGGGCAGCCAAAAATTGGGAGGCTCCACGTTGTCCCTGGATAGAGACGTGCATGAGGGCCTCAAAACATTAAGTGTCCATTGTCAGGAAGTGGGTCTTTTGTAGTATAGCCCTTTGGCAGGGCAGCCAAAAATTGGGAGGCTCCACGTTGTCCCTGGATAGAGACGTGCATGAGGGCCTCAAAACATTAAGTGTCCATTGTCAGGAAGTGGGTGTATTATAGTATAGCCCTTAGGCAGGGCAGCCAAAAATTGGGAGGCTCCACGTTGTCCCTGGATAGAGACGTGCATGAGGGCCTCAAAACATTAAGTGTCCATTGTCAGGAAGTGGGTCTTTTGTAGTATAGCCCTTTGGCAGGGCAGCCAAAAATTGGGAGGCTCCACGTTGTCCCTGGATAGGGACGTGCATGAGGGCCTCAAAACATTAAGTGTCCATTGTCAGGAAGTGGGTGTATTATAGTATAGCCCTTTGGCAGGGCAGCCAAAAATTGGGAGGCTCCACGTTGTCCCTGCATAGAGACGTGCATGAGGGCCTCAAAACATTGTTCCCATTGCAAAGGAGCGGGTCTCCTGTCGTTGTAATGTCCATTCTGCAAAGAATGGGCGAAAAAAATTACCACTGGGGGTATACCTGAAACAAAGGCCTAACTCTTGTAACGGTCATCATGGTGGCGCATGAGGAGAAGGAGGAGCAGTCCAGCGATTATCCAAAGTCCAGAAGTGTGTACCCATGGGTGACTGGAGGTACATGGCAAATTCCCGTTACAAACTTTAAATTCCGCTCTCATTTGCTGGTGGTGTGGTGAAGTCTGGCCCAATCCAACCCTTGTTCATCTTGATCAGAGTCAGCCTGTCAGCATTTTCAGTTGACAGGCGGGTGCGTTTATCTGTAATGATTCCACCTGCGGCACTAAAAACACGCTCTGACAAAACGCTAGCGGCAGGGCAGGCCAGGACTTCCAAGGCGTAGAGAGCCAATTCATGCCACGTGTCCACCTTGGATACCCAATAATTGTAAGGCACAGAGGAATGTCGGAGTACAGTTGTTCGATCTGCAAGGTACTCCTTGAGCATCTGGGCAAACTTAGGATTTCTTGTGGCACTACCCCGCACCTCAGGGGCTGTGGTACGTGAGGGGCTGAGAAAACTGTCCCACATCTTAAAGACTGTTCCCCTACCTCTGGCGGATTGGACTTGTGCCTCTCTCGGCTGTACGCCTTGGTTGTCCACTGATTCCTGACCTATGCCGCTAGCGTTTTGTGAGGGGAATGCTTTGCCTACTTCCGTGACTATGGCCTTCCGGAACTGCTGCATTTTGGTTGACCTCTCCGCCTCGGGAATAAGAGACATAAAGTTCTCCTTGTAGCGTGGGTCTAACAGTGTTACCAACCAGTAATGATTGTCGGCCAAGATGTTCTTAACGCGAGGGTCACGAGACAGGCAGCTTACCATAAAGTCAGCCATGTGCGCCAGACTCTTAACAGCCAGGACTTCAGTAGCCTGACCAACACGTTGACTGAACATGCTGTCCTCCTCCTCCTCCTCCTCCTCATCTACCCTGTCCTCTGGCCAGCCACGCTGAACCGAGGATATGACTGGTGTGCATGTCATATCCTCAATTTGGCCGGAGATTTGCTCCATGTCTTCATCCTCCTCCTCGTCATAGTCCTCCACTGCACGTTGTGATGAGACGAGGCTGGGCTGTGTGTTATCACCCACACCCACTACTGTTTCTTGCTGCAACTCATCGCGCTCCGCCTGCAATGCATCATGTTTGGTTTTGAGCAGAGACCGTTTTAGAAGGCAGAGTAGCGGTATGGTGACGCTAATAATGGCGTCATCTTATACCTTTATGATGTTATTGTTTATTCTAAAGCAAACAAGATTTTAGGGTGTATAAAAAGGGAGATTAGATCCGGTGATCCCAACGTATTGTTAACCCTCTATAAATCACTTGTAAGGCCACATCTGGAATATGGGGTAAAGTCCTGAACAGGTTGATAACCATTGGTTTGAGCATGGTAGGGTGTAGTGCGCATCTTCCTGCATCCGCCATAACCTTCCCTTAGGATATACTGTGCCCTTATCAGATTGGTTGTACAAGGTTGCTTCTCTTATTGGATGGATTTCAAGCTGCATGGATAATGTTCATTTAAATGATGTGGATAGAAAGACTGAAGATATCTACATGTAGTCCATCATGAATCAATACTATTTTACACAGTCATAAGCAGCCCATGGGCATTCACCTGCATTCAAACCAATAACAGCTCATAGACCAGACAATCCATCTACCACTGGACCAAAGACAGGAAGTTAAATCCACTGCCTGCGGTAACCAACTTAATCCTATAGGCTACTCACACAACAAACCCAACAGAAAGGAAAAAAACATGGCTTCGATTATCCATCCAATGAAAACGCATAACCATTGTGAGCCATTGGACAATGCAATTGGACACTTGGTGACATGGTGCACGGCCCAATGAATCAAGTCTTTACTTCATATTCACGGTTTAAGCCCTTGGGTTCTAATGTGCCCAGAGTACATATCCAGAAAGATTCTCTTTCTTTGAGCTAAACACAAGTCAACAATACATTGTAAGCAGATTCTATTACCAGTCCCACACCATTTTGTGACGCATAATCACACAGTGATCCAATTAACATTCCAAGTCATCGAACATGTCCAAGCCATACGCAGAGGAGGCAATAGAATTGGGAAGCTCAAAGAAAGGGAATCTTTCTGGATATATACTCTGGGCACATTGGAACCCAAAGGCTTAAACCATGAATATGAAGTACAGACTTGATTCATTGGGCCATGCATGGACATAATGGACATAATTCTAATAGGCAGGACAGGTAATAAGGAGCACAAGTTATATGCTAAAATGTGTTGTGTGACAAGACAGACACAGGAAAGGACATGATAACAGGTGTAGGGACCAACAAGGTGAGACAAGGGGTATCAGGATAGGGTCAAGTAGGTATGAATGTAGTAATGGGGCAGGCATAGAGAATTGTATGTGAATGTGAATTACAATAAATCACTAAGGAAAGGAATATGTGAGTGTGTGCCTAATGTAAACTAATATTGTACTGGCAAAATTATAGATGGAAAGGGAGAAGGGGAGGGGGGGAGAGAGGAGGCTGTAATTGACTACAAGGGTATGAGTTATGAGTGATCATAGGGATAGTGTTACATAAGTGGAAATACCTATGGAGGACCGGATGTGTAAGCGCATACCTTATACAAACCTATAGAGTGCTGATGGGTGAGAGTGTGATGTTAGATATAAGACATCCTATAGTGAATAGTGAGCCGTAATCAAGTGCAACAGGGATATTTCACGTGACTATGGGAACCTGGAAGGTAAAGAAAGGGGAGAAAAAACTGTTAGACAAGGTAATCAGACATAATGTAACCAGTTGATCAGACATGATCACCTGGTTTGAGACCCCCTGCCTTACACTATATAGATATCATGTTCATTCCCCATCTATCTTGCTCAGGAGAGCATCTCCCTCCCCCGGCACCAAGAGCAGCTCATACTGAATTGTTACATTGACTAGTAACACTGCACACAGAAATGCACCTTAATATTCCACTGTTAACCCTTTCCTCCCAGCAGTAACACACAACTCCTCACCTTGATATCATGGTGATTTATGGTCAGAATGACTTCAATGCGATCAGTGATTTCTATTCTAGCTCTGCTCACATAGATTTTATATCCACACTCAACTATAGGCCGTTCTTCATATTTTGGGGGCTTTTAGTCAGATATACTAGTTTGTGCCTGTATAGTATTGGTGTAGATGGGAGTGTAGGGCATGGGTTACATGGCACTGTGGTGGAATACTGATGGGAGGTATTGGTGCTGTGTTTGATGCTTCTACTGGGTATTTTCCTACAAATACTGGAACAGCTCACTGCTTAGAATGATCCTTCCCAGCTCTATAATATATTATATATACCCCACAATGCAGGCTCACACACACATTTGTCTCAAGTGTGTTGTAGGGACACAGATACAGTCTTGGTCATGTGACTAAAGGCTACTTTACACACTGCGATATCGGTCCCGATATCGCTAGTGTGGGTACCCGCCCCCATCTGTTGCGCGACACGGGCAAATCGCTGCCCATGCCGCACAACACCGACCAGACCCGTCACACATACTTACCTGCCCGGCGACGTCGCTGTGTCCGGCGAACCGCCTCCTTTCTAAGGGGGCGGTCCGTGCGGCGTCACAGCGACGTCACTGAGCGACCGCCCAATAGCAGCGGAGGGGCGGAGATGAGTGGCCGGAACATCCCGCCCACCTCCTTCCTTCCTCATAGCGGCTGGGAGGCAGGTAAGGAGAGGTTCCTCGTTTCTGCGGTGTCACACGGAGCGATGTGTGCTACCGCAGGAGCGACGAACTACATCGTTACTGCTGCAGTAACGATAATCGAGAATGGAGACCCATGTCACCGATGAGCGATTTTGCACGTTTTTGCAACGATGCAAAATCGCTCATCGGTATCACACGCAGCAACATCGCTAATGCGGCCGGATGTGCGTCACAAATTCCGTGACCCCAACGACTCCGCATTAGCGATGTCGCAGCGTGTAAAGCCCCCTTTAGTGGGAGTGGTGTACAGGGTCTTAGCAGTAAAGAGTATTCCATATTTCTGCCAGATACCCACAGAGATATTGAAATCTGAAAAAAGAGACTTCTGCTCATTGAAGGTAAGAACTGCTCACATAGCGTTCAACTCCACAGCAAACGAGTGCTCTAGCACTGGCATCTCAGCAGGGATATTCCCCTACTACACATGTGTGTCTAGGTCACTGTGACAGTTTACAGGACATAACTCAGGGCACCTAGACAGAAGGCAGAGGGACTACTTTCTATTTCTGATGTAGAGCTTAGTACAATATATATATATTTATACTATTACATGGGACACATGTACCTTGTATTACCATTATTCGCTGTATATGAACCCCTTTTCTCCAGGCATTATTTGTCTATAGCATTTTTCACGAACCTGAGGCAACTGAGAACCCTTCAGTGAAGGAATTCCACTAACCCTCACAATACCTACCAGGGGCCTCCCTGCAGTAACTCAGGTAGTTGTACCCATTCTCTTTCCGCATTCTATGTGTTCTTCTTCTTTCTTCTTTTTTTTCTTTTTTCTTCTTTTTATTTCTATCATGTAGTTCAGGGGTTTATAGATATATGTCCTGCATCTCATATTTCCTTTAGTGGTGCTTCTTACCCATTCTCATATCATTTACCCTAGTATTTCATGATCCTGAGGCGACTGAGAACCCTTTAATAAAGGAATCCTTTTTCACCTGAATTGTCAAGTGATACTTACCAGTGACTATCACGTAATGTTACAGGTAGTTCCATTTTCTTCCTCTTCTTTCTCTCCTTTCTTCTTTGTCACACGGTCCATTGTGTTATAGCCCACGTGTCATGATAACACTTGTACCATCTTTTCATTTAGATTCCACCTACAATTATTTACCGATTCCAGTTCTGGAATAGGCTTTCATCATCTACTCACTAGAATTCTCAAGTTCATAAGGTACTGAGACATATACATGTTCACACCATTATAAAGAACAAAGTATAAACATTGAGGTTTTTCTCACACCCATGTTCCTGTGTTCTTTGATATGATATGTGTTCATTTCCTTCACTATATAGGATTGCAAGTTTTCCATTTGTACCTTAATGGCAATGACGCTATACAATTGAACACATATCATCCTGTTATCCATATAGGTGTGTATTTACCTGCTTGACTATTTTTGGTTGTTTGATCCAGAATGTTTCTCCAGATAGCTCATGTGGAAATTTTCTTTCCTCAGTACAAATGTTTTCACTATGGCTTTGGAAAATTTTTTTGTATGTGCATCATGGTCATTTGACCCATTGTACTCTCAAGTAGCAATATATTGTACTGTTATGTTGTACTATGTACTAATTACGTGTTTATATGGTTTTGTAACCCTTTATGATCTTAGATAACTTTATCCTTGATAAAGACCTAAAAACAAGCTCGAAACGTTGGATGAATTATCCTTTTGCACAAATAAAGAATTTTCAGCATTCTAAGAGTTCTTTTCTTACGTTATTGATCACTATAGTGTGCCAGAGCTATTTCTATTGAATTGACTCTTATTTTTTCTGAGCACCTGCTATATACACAGTGAGCCAGACATATTCAATTTTCATTCAGAAGGCAGAGGGAAGCCTTAGCAGCTGAGCCTATATCTTGGCTTGTGAGCATTAGAACAGGCCGGCGATTACAGGGTAACATGAAAAATGTCCAGCTTGCATTATGACTAGAACATGACAATATCCTTTTAAGTACTAACCTATGATGCGTTCCTAAGCAGTTGATGTTATATGTTCTACATTTCATTTTCTGCATACTTTCCAAGTAGTAGAATTTGCTTTGATATAGGCAACTGGATTTTCACAATGAAAAGGCAAAGGATAACGCCCGAAAAAGACGCCATACATTATGTCAGTGCCATCACTGACAAACCTGGATTGACCATGAAATACATCAATCCCCTTAAAGGTGAGTTAAAACAAGTTTTAACTAAATTGCCTTAATATTGTCATGCATTAGAATGACTGTCTTAGGTAATGATAAATATTTTCTACAGGAAGAGGAGTGTTTGCTGAAACTGAAATCGAAAAAGGGAGTTTTGTTGCAGAATATCGAGGTGAGCTCACGTATGCACTTACGATGGTAGACAACTACTCGAGATTTATGGTTGTGGTACAAGTCAAAGATCTAATGGCCCATACTGCAGCGAAGGTCTTCCAAGCACACTTATGCAGACCTCATGGCTACTCAGAGAGAGTCCTCACAGATCAAGGCACTGCCTTTGAAGCGGAAATCTTCAAGGACTTCTGCAGCTTTTACCGATGCAGGAAGATGCGTACTACACCCTACCATGCTCAAACCAATGGTTATCAACCTGCTCAGGACTTTACCCCATATTCCAGATGTGGCCTTACAAGTGATTTATAGAGGGGTAACAATACGTTGGGATCATCGGATCTAATCTCCCTTTTTATACACCCTAAAATCTTGTTTGCGTTAGAATAAACAATAACATCATAAAGGTATAGCAGTACCGTTTCAAAGTTTCGGTGTCCCAAGCAGCATTCCATCAGCCTCTGGAAGGTTCCTGGCAAATTGCACAGCTCGAAGGGCATGCTTTTGAACTCGCAGAGACCCATCGGGGTGGCAAAGGCGGTCTTCTCCCGGTCTGCCTCAGCAACGGACACTTGCCAATAGTGACTAGTGAGATCAAGGGTAGAAAAATAATTTGCAGTTGTCAATGCAGCTAGCTATTCCTCAATACAGGGGAGTGGTGCTGTCCTTCTTCTTTAACAGGACCAACGGAGCTGCCCAGAGGCTACAACTGTCACGGATAACCCCAGCCTCCTTCATGTTGCTCAACATGTCCTTGGTACACTGGTAATGTGCAGGTAGATTTGGCTTATATCTCTCTTTGATGGGTGGGTGTGCACTTGTGGGGATGTAGTGTTTGACCCCTTTTATTTTTCAAAAGTCTAGCGGATGTTTGCTGAAGACTTGCTCGTATTCTTGCACTAGCCTGTAGACCCCCTTCTTGTGATGTGAAGGTGTGGAGTCAGTGCCTACGTGTAATTCCTTACACCACTCCTCTGGCTGACTTGGTGAGCTGTCACTGAATGGGTGGGCTGAAGCAATGGTGGATGCTGCTGTTTGGATAGCATGTGTATCTACTGAGAACAGCTTATCAATGGTGGCAAATCGGAGCAGCTTAATCTTTTGCTCTCCGCAGTTCAACACTCTCATGGGCACTCTTCCCTTCCATATTAATGAATAAAACTATGATGTAAATAGCATATAGATACCCCACAAATGCAGATAAAAGTAGGTTATGGGAAAAGGGGGAAGAGAGAAACAGGAAAATAGTGGAATAAAGTATACCTTCCAGGTGGGAGAGGAAATGGCAGCACAGCCAGTGGAGGTGAAGCAAGGGGAGCCTGCAACTAAAGAGTTGAGAGCGTTATCACATGGTGACTGAGCCTGATTGTAACGGGAGCATAGAGGTGCCGATCCTGTCTTACCTGCGTTGGTGTAGAAGTGGGTGTCCTGTGGTGGAGTCAGCTATGTGCAGTGGTGGCCGTGGGTTCTTTTATGTGCGACCGTAGTAATAGCTGTGCCCACTTCCTGTATGGGAGTGGAATTCAGTGAGGCTAATGGAACGCACGCCTGCGCATTTGTGTTTAACGTCGCGCATGTGCAGAACGGAGAAAAGGCTGCGCTCACTTCCTAATGAAAGGGAGTGAGACGCAGCTGGGAAGGGAAGGGAAAAGATTAGGGTTTGGGGATGATGAAAGGGCTTTCTACGGGCAAGGATGGCAAAGGGTGGCAGTGACGGAAAGTCAGGCAGATGGTCCTGTCCTGTCCTGTCCGTCCGTCTTTTTGTATCATGAATTGGAAAGACTGCAAGGGGGAGGGGAGGTGCTTGTGCCCAAAAGGAGGAGTTATTCAGATTCATTGCAGTGGGCGGCGGCTGCAAAAAGCACCATTCTCCTTGTTTTTGCTCTGCAAAACAGCCTTTTCAAGGGTTTGGCTTGGGTGACAAAATGTCTTCTGTAGGCGTGGGTTTGTCTCCCTCTCCCTAAGATGTGTCCGGTATAGGCCAGGGTGCCACTCAAGGCCGTAACCAATTCGGGTTATAGCTTCTCGGCCTTTTGGCTAAGATCAAGTGTAGTTTCGGAGGACGCTACCTTGGTCGGTACTGGAAGGTGCCTGGGATTGCACGTCTGCCGGCCTTGAGGGAGTGTGTGCGCCTTCTGGTGACACATAGCCCTCTTGTGCCTGGACGGTTCCCAGGCAACGGGAGGCGATCACCTTTGTTATTTTGAAGTCCTACTGATAAACAGAAAAAAAATGAAAATCCAGTTGCCTATATCAAAGCAAATTCTACTACTTGTAAAGTATGCAGAAAATGAAATGTAGAACATATAACATCAACTGCTTAGGAACGCATCATAGGTTAGTACTTAAAAGGATATTGTCATGTTCTAGTCATAATGCAAGCTGGACATTTTTCATGTTACCCTGTAATCGCCGGCCTGTTCTAATGCTCACAAGCCAAGATATAGGCTCAGCTGCTAAGGCTTCCCTCTGCCTTCTGAATGAAAATTGAATATGTCTGGCTCACTGTGTATATAGCAGGTGCTCAGAAAAAATAAGAGTCAATTCAATAGAAATAGCTCTGGCACACTATAGTGATCAATAACGTAAGAAAAGAACTCTTAGAATGCTGAAAATTCTTTATTTGTGCAAAAGGATAATTCATCCAACGTTTCGAGCTTGTTTTTAGGTCTTTATCAAGGATAAAGTTATCTAAGATCATAAAGGGTTACAAAACCATATAAACACGTAATTAGTACATAGTACAACATAACAGTACAATATATTGCTACTTGAGAGTACAATGGGTCAAATGACCATGATGCACATACAAAAAAATTTTCCAAAGCCATAGTGAAAACATTTGTACTGAGGAAAGAAAATTTCCACATGACCTATCTGGAGAAACATTCTGGATCAAACAACCAAAAATAGTCAAGCAGGTAAATACACACCTATATGGATAACAGGATGATATGTGTTCAATTGTATAGCGTCATTGCCATTAAGGTACAAATGGAAAACTTGCAATCCTATATAGTGAAGGAAATGAACACATATCATATCAAAGAACACAGGAACATGGGTGTGAGAAAAACCTCAATGTTTATACTTTGTTCTTTATAATGGTGTGAACATGTATATGTCTCAGTACCTTATGAACTTGAGAATTCTAGTGAGTAGATGATGAAAGCCTATTCCAGAACTGGAATCGGTAAATAATTGTAGGTGGAATCTAAATGAAAAGATGGTACAAGTGTTATCATGACACGTGGGCTATAACACAATGGACCGTGTGACAAAGAAGAAAGGAGAGAAAGAAGAGGAAGAAAATGGAACTACCTGTAACATTACGTGATAGTCACTGGTAAGTATCACTTGACAATTCAGGTGAAAAAGGATTCCTTTATTAAAGGGTTCTCAGTCGCCTCAGGATCATGAAATACTAGGGTAAATGATATGAGAATGGGTAAGAAGCACCACTAAAGGAAATATGAGATGCAGGACATATATCTATAAACCCCTGAACTACATGATAGAAATAAAAAGAAGAAAAAAGAAAAAAAAGAAGAAAGAAGAAGAACACATAGAATGCGGAAAGAGAATGGGTACAACTACCTGAGTTACTGCAGGGAGGCCCCTGGTAGGTATTGTGAGGGTTAGTGGAATTCCTTCACTGAAGGGTTCTCAGTTGCCTCAGGTTCGTGAAAAATGCTATAGACAAATAATGCCCGGAGAAAAGGGGTTCATATACAGCGAATAATGGTAATACAAGGTACATGTGTCCCATGTAATAGTATAAATATATATATATTGTACTAAGCTCTACACCAGAAATAGAAAGTAGTCCCTCTGCCTTCTGTCTAGGTGCCCTGAGTTATGTCCTGTAAACTGTCACAGTGACCTAGACACACATGTGTAGTAGGGGAATATCCCTGCTGAGATGCCAGTGCTAGAGCACTCGTTTGCTGTGGAGTTGAACGCTATGTGAGTAGTTCTTACCTTCAATGAGCAGAAGTCTCTTTTTTCAGATTTCAATATCTCTGTGGGTATCTGGCAGAAATATGGAATACTCTTTACTGCTAAGACCCTGTACATCACTCCCACTAAAGGGGGCTTTACACGCTGCGACATCGCTAATGCGGAGTCGTTGGGGTCACGGAATTTGTGACGCACATCCGGCCGCATTAGCGATGTTGCTGCGTGTGATACCGATGAGCGATTTTGCATCGTTGCAAAAACGTGCAAAATCGCTCATCGGTGACATGGGTCTCCATTCTCGATTATCGTTACTGCAGCAGTAACGATGTAGTTCGTCGCTCCTGCGGTAGCACACATCGCTCCGTGTGACACCGCAGAAACGAGGAACCTCTCCTTACCTGCCTCCCAGCCGCTATGAGGAAGGAAGGAGGTGGGCGGGATGTTCCGGCCACTCATCTCCGCCCCTCCGCTGCTATTGGGCCGTCGCTCAGTGACGTCGCTGTGACGCCGCACGGACCGCCCCCTTAGAAAGGAGGCGGTTCGCCGGACACAGCGACGTCGCCGGGCAGGTAAGTATGTGTGACGGGTCTGGTCGGTGTTGTGCGGCATGGGCAGCGATTTGCCCGTGTCGCGCAACAGATGGGGGCGGGTACCCACACTAGCGATATCGGGACCGATATCGCAGTGTGTAAAGTAGCCTTTAGTCACATGACCAAGACTGTATCTGTGTCCCTACAACACACTTGAGACAAATGTGTGTGTGAGCCTGCATTGTGGGGTATATATAATATATTATAGAGCTGGGAAGGATCATTCTAAGCAGTGAGCTGTTCCAGTATTTGTAGGAAAATACCCAGTAGAAGCATCAAACACAGCACCAATACCTCCCATCAGTATTCCACCACAGTGCCATGTAACCCATGCCCTACACTCCCATCTACACCAATACTATACAGGCACAAACTAGTATATCTGACTAAAAGCCCCCAAAATATGAAGAACGGCCTATAGTTGAGTGTGGATATAAAATCTATGTGAGCAGAGCTAGAATAGAAATCACTGATCGCATTGAAGTCATTCTGACCATAAATCACCATGATATCAAGGTGAGGAGTTGTGTGTTACTGCTGGGAGGAAAGGGTTAACAGTGGAATATTAAGGTGCATTTCTGTGTGCAGTGTTACTAGTCAATGTAACAATTCAGTATGAGCTGCTCTTGGTGCCGGGGGAGGGAGATGCTCTCCTGAGCAAGATAGATGGGGAATGAACATGATATCTATATAGTGTAAGGCAGGGGGTCTCAAACCAGGTGATCATGTCTGATCAACTGGTTACATTATGTCTGATTACCTTGTCTAACAGTTTTTTCTCCCCTTTCTTTACCTTCCAGGTTCCCATAGTCACGTGAAATATCCCTGTTGCACTTGATTACGGCTCACTATTCACTATAGGATGTCTTATATCTAACATCACACTCTCACCCATCAGCACTCTATAGGTTTGTATAAGGTATGCGCTTACACATCCGGTCCTCCATAGGTATTTCCACTTATGTAACACTATCCCTATGATCACTCATAACTCATACCCTTGTAGTCAATTACAGCCTCCTCTCTCCCCCCTCCCCTTCTCCCTTTCCATCTATAATTTTGCCAGTACAATATTAGTTTACATTAGGCACACACTCACATATTCCTTTCCTTAGTGATTTATTGTAATTCACATTCACATACAATTCTCTATGCCTGCCCCATTACTACATTCATACCTACTTGACCCTATCCTGATACCCCTTGTCTCACCTTGTTGGTCCCTACACCTGTTATCATGTCCTTTCCTGTGTCTGTCTTGTCACACAACACATTTTAGCATATAACTTGTGCTCCTTATTACCTGTCCTGCCTATTAGAATTATGTCCATTATGTCCATGCATGGCCCAATGAATCAAGTCTGTACTTCATATTCATGGTTTAAGCCTTTGGGTTCCAATGTGCCCAGAGTATATATCCAGAAAGATTCCCTTTCTTTGAGCTTCCTAATTCTATTGCCTCCTCTGCGTATGGCTTGGACATGTTCGATGACTTGGAATCTTAATTGGATCACTGTGTGATTATGCGTCACAAAATGGTGTGGGACTGGTAATAGAATCTGCTTACAATGTATTGTTGACTTGTGTTTAGCTCAAAGAAAGAGAATCTTTCTGGATATGTACTCTGGGCACATTAGAACCCAAGGGCTTAAACCGTGAATATGAAGTAAAGACTTGATTCATTGGGCCGTGCACCATGTCACCAAGTGTCCAATTGCATTGTCCAATGGCTCACAATGGTTATGCGTTTTCATTGGATGGATAATCGAAGCCATGTTTTTTTCCTTTCTGTTGGGTTTGTTGTGTGAGTAGCCTATAGGATTAAGTTGGTTACCGCAGGCAGTGGATTTAACTTCCTGTCTTTGGTCCAGTGGTAGATGGATTGTCTGGTCTATGAGCTGTTATTGGTTTGAATGCAGGTGAATGCCCATGGGCTGCTTATGACTGTGTAAAATAGTATTGATTCATGATGGATTTCAGACTACATGTAGATATCTTCAGTCTTTCTATCCACATCATTTAAATGAACATTATCCATGCAGCTTGATGCCTTGTGGACTCGGTCTAGGGACTTTGGCTTCAACTAGAGGATCACTTGGCTACATGGCTTCAATCTAGGGGCTCCAATTCCGATTGGAGATCATAACCGCAATCTAGGGATTTCGACTCCGGCTGCCAGGATTATACCATATCATCATACCAGAGACTACTTAAGGAAGAAACCCAGGTTGGACAATTTTGTCACCTGGCTACAGACTTTGCAGACCTCAGCCAGCTTCCTAAATCTGGCGCTATTCTATTGTCGGTGGGTGCCCGACAAATTACACAGCTATGTAAAATTTTGGTTTATGAAACTTCAAATCCAGTGACTGATTATTATGTTTTCTAATGTCCTGATTTAAAAAAAAAAAAAATATTTTTTTTTTAACCATCAAATATTGATTTTGTACAATCCATGTGTGAAGTTACATACAAGTGACATGAACAAGAAAAATACTTATTGTAACCAAAAATATTCACAATTTTATATATAAAATACATTTATTTATTGTACAGTCATTCTGCAACTTTATTAGAAATTTATTCTTGCACTTTTTCCTTTTCTCTAAATCCCCCTTTTCTCTTATAGAAGGCCTGTGGATCTTCTCTGTGAAGCATCCGGCAATCATGTTCACGTTTCATTTACTTTGGTATCGTCGTTCCATCTCCTTGATATTCCGATGAAAACCTTCTTGTTCTTCCCACCAGCACCAAGGTTTTCAGACAAGTAGTCCAAATAGGAATGTAAAAAATGTAACTTCAAATTCATTAGACAACCCAAGGCTTTGAAACGTTTCAGCATGTTCTCCACGATGGACTTAAATTTTGATTCTTTGTTGTTACCTAGAAACGTATTTATTGCTTCTTTCAAAGAGTCCCAAGCCCTTTTTTCAACAGTTTTCATTATTGTTTAAAACACGTCATCCTTCATTCATGGGTTTCTGAATATCCGAACCCACAAAAATGCTTTTGTGCTGCCCCTGTGCCAGCAGCCGCCGTTGGTCGGATCCAGACCTTCTAAGAGAGTGGCTCGACCCGGGGGTCTCGCGGACATGTCGAATAAAAGGAGGAATGTAGATGTATGGGCTAGGCCGTATTAAGTTTGTGACGCCACCAACGGTGTGTGGTGAGGTGGGACACCACCGCTGCCGTTATGGGATACCCGGGAGAGATGTAGTGGCAGCTGGATGTTAACCCCTCCGTGTGTAGGGATGATTGCCCCGGGGCCCAGTGTCTTTGTGCAGGGTATGGTGATGGCAAGGGCCGGCGCGCCTGAGCAAGCAGGGGGATGTTTGGTTACTCACAGTAAATGAATCACACGAGTCTTTCGGTAAACCAAAGGTGCTGGTGGCCTGCCGCCCCGGCCGGTTGCATTCAGGTCCCCCACCCAGGCTGGTGGTCGCTGTCCTTTACTCTGCACTTGTTTTTGTGTATGGTGGACTGCCTGGTCTGGAACTCAGGAGTCCGCTCCCGGCTGGATATGGCCTAAGGAGCCGTGCCCGCAGGCGCTGGCCCGTGGGATCTAAGGGCCCTGGCGGTGGCCTTATCCCTATCAGTGGGCTGTTGTCTTCTTTGAGGGACTTTAGGTGGGATAGGACCTATAATCCTGCCCTCAATCATTTAATTAGCTAGGCCGCTGGTTTCGGTCCTGGCTTCAGGGTCCTAGGTGACTAGGGTTTCAGGTCGGCTGTGTGTTTCCTAAGTGAGGAAAGGTGTTGTGCGGGGGCCTATCTGTAACTACCTGGTTTTGCCAGGGCATCACACCTTCCTTCAGACTTGATTCTGACAGTCCCTGAAACTTGGTACACAGGTACTTAAACATCTCTCCTTCTTTCAGTAGCGCTTTCACAAACAGCTTCATCAGTCCAAGCTTACAGTGGAGTGGTGGCAAGAGAACTTTAGGTGGGATCAACTAAGCTTTATGCAACAATGTTCTTGAGTCCCGGTTACAAAGATGTTCTTGTTGGCCAATTTTTTTTGCTCCAGTGAAGAGTCCTAACCTGGCTTTCCAATTCACACAAAAAGCATGTGTTCTGCCTTCTTTTACGTAATGCTGTGAATCTCTAGCATACAGCTAAACCCTAGTTCACATTTCAAATAAACAGACTGTGGAGTTCAATAGCCTTGATTTATTAGCTGGTAACGTGAACTTGATTGCAGTATACATGGAATATACAGTGAATATAGGAATATCCAAGATGCAGTTGAAGACAGAATACGGTATATCCAAGATACTGTTTTATACGGGTAAAAACTATAACAAGAAAATGATTACAGTCAGTACAGTGTTAATACAGAGTTAACATAGCATAACAGTACATGAGATGCAGTTCTTACGAGAATGTAGGTGAAAGGTCACTGCATCTGCAATACATAGAAATCTTATCTAGACAAACAAGACAGGGATGACACTAAAGGTGTAGAAGTACAATGTACAATGCATTTACTACACTCTTCCATCTAGGATTCTATCACTAACACATGTAATTTGCTTTGCTCACCGGATTACACTAGGCAGGGGTGAATGTACAGAGAGGTAAGTCGGCATGTCCTTTCCTGACAAATCCAAAGAGAAAATGGCTGCAGGCTTCTTCTCAGCTCAGGGAGGCATTCCTTACCCAGAATACATTTAGCTTAAAGGGAAACTCAGCAATTCAAAAGAATAACAATGACCTCTAGGGGTTGTAACAGAAATTTCAATGAATGACTATTAGCAGGCTGCCATGAGGCAGAACAGCATGGGTATTTAATATATCCTCCTTGCTGCCCAAGAAGCAATGAGAACATTTTTAGACCACCACATATTGACCATCCATGCTCCTTGTAGTTAAGTTTCTTGAGAATAAAGTCTAAATTCTCACAGCTTTCTTCCAAGTGCATAGCATGTGTGACGCCCTGGACTAGCCAGGTAGTCACAAACACAAAATCACACACACCCCCTCCCCTGGATAGTCTACATCAGTCACACAAAATCCTTGTTGCCTCCTCCAGGGTCTGATGTCCACACCAGGTGGGGCGGAGCCAGGCGGTTGGCCCCACCCACCGAGGAGTTCACAGGCCTGGAGGCGGGAAAAAGCAGTTAGTTTAGTTTTGTAGTGGAAAGTGAGAGGACAGAAACTGTTAGTGTCTGGGTAGGAGCCCAGGCACTGTCAGCAAGGTCGGCAGACGGTGGTGGCCGTCTGCAGGAGGTGGTACAAGTCAGCTGAACCGTAGGACCGGGGACGGGCGGTGACCCGAGGGGAACTGAACCGGTGAGCGGATCTGTACCAAGCACAAAGGCAGGGCCATTGGACCCTGACCAGGCTAGGAGCCGCCGACAATGGTCAAATCCGAGAGTGACCGGAATCCCAGGGGTTCCCTAACACCCAAGACCCGACAGAAGGCAACCGTCCACACCGTGAGGATAAAAAGCCACCGCCATAGGCTAGAGATCCAAGGGCCAGCGCCTGCGGGCAAACGGGCTCCCTCGGTATGTACACCCCAGCCATCCAGCCTCCCCGTACCGCCACCGGGCCCCGGGATCACCAACCCCTACCCACGGAGGGGGAACCAACATCCTAGCTGCTCCCTGCCATCGCTCCCGGGATCCCCGTCACCAGCAGTGGTGGTGCCCATTATCACCACGACCTGTGGGTGACGTCACTAACTATCTCCCCAAACAAACCACCCCCTTTTCACTCGTGGGCGAGGAGCGCTGCTCGAGTCCCCGGATCTGGCCCTCCGCTCGAGCCACCGAGCAGCAGCAGCAGCAGAAGTCCCCGAACCCGAGCGTAGCGTGCGTGGCCCCTCTGCCCGCGACACATGCCCTACACACACTGAAGAATACTTACTGCCATTGAGCAGTAGCACAGCTTTCAGACTTTTTGGATGAAACAATGACGTGTCTCCACTCGCTCACATTGTACTTAATGTTACATTTTCCATCAGCACAGGAACATCGCTTGAATACACTAGAGCACCATCTTCAGAAAAGTATGGAGGGAATCTTTTCAGAATTCTAACCTTTTGGAAACCTATTGTCACGCTCTCCGGGTCCCCTGCTTCGCTCCCCGGCTCCTCTGGCAGACATCCCCCGCTCCACGGTCTCCAGCCTCCACCACCTGCGGTCCCCAGGCGGCCCGGTCCCCGCTCCCGGCGCCCGTCGGCAGCCCTGCTCCAGGCCGGCTCCCCTGCTTCCTATACACCGCTCCCTGCCCTGGCTTCTGGCACCCGGGCCTCGCGCATGCGCATTAGGGCGCGCGCGCGGTCATTGACCCTCTCTTAAAGGGCCAGCGTCCACTGACAGGAAATTGAACACACAGGTACAGGGTATAAAGGGGTTTAATGTCCAAGTGGGCGGGGCCTGTTCTTCGTGTTTCCTAAGCTAGGAGTCAGGTCTCCTTGTGTCTCTGTGATATACTTACCTATCTCTCTTCTAGAGCCGCTCCTGCCTCGCCATCCGGTCCTGCCGATTCCCGAACCCCGAACGCTGACTATCTGCCATCCCGTCAGTCCGTACCATCTCTGATCCCTGTGGTGACCCGTCCTCTCGCTCCATCGGTTCCGGACTCTGCCTGACATCTCGGCCTCCGAACCTGAGCTCCGTCACCCGGACTACCATCAGTGACTCCGTGGTCCCAGGGACTTCTCCATTCCACTCTTTTGCACGGACTGTCCTGCTACCCGTAGTGCTCCGGCTACCGGACCCCTTGCCTTCATTAAGGTGTTCGGCCCAGTGGATCCACCTCCTGGGTCTGCCCGTCCACCTGGCCCTAACACCTATAGAATCAGTGTTTGTGAAAAAACTGTACGTGATGATATTTTTTCAATATTTTTACTGAGTCCAATGATCAAAAGTATGAAAAAAATCACATCTTTCAAAAATTTTTACCCTTGGAAACCTGTGTTATTATTACTATGCACGAGCCCTAAATTGTCTGAAAAACAACAAATATGCTGGTTGGATAGACCTTGACCCCACAATTCAACGGCCACAATTAAGGAGAAAAGTGCTAAGAGAGTTAAATTTGCCCCTGAAATAACCCATGATACGGGCCAAGGAGGGACACACCATTTTGATCCGAAAATAGCCCAACACCATGAGAGACGGGCAAATCCGTGAAAAGACAAAGTTCCAAGCTACAACTGACGCAGGATCTACAGCACATACGCCCATTGTAATTGTTCATGATTTCCGGCCACTACGCATTTCAGCCTTCAGGGACCTGGTAATTCGAATGCTATGTCCAGGAGTAGAGATGAGCGAACCGGTCCCGGTTCGGCTCGAGGTCGGTTCGCCGAACGGAGCTCCCGTTCGAGTTCGGCTCGTCGAACGTTCGACGAACCGAACTCGAGCCAATAGGAAACAATGGCAGGCAATCACAAACACAGTAAAACACCTAGAAAACACCCTCAAAGGTGTCCAAAAGGTGACAAACAACTCACAACACAACACAAACACATGGGAAAGTGACAAGGACATATACTCATGCGAAAACAAAACAGCTGGACAAGGAAAAAGAGGAGGACACACAGATATAGGCATGGCACGCCATTCTAAAATCATGTAAAACACCGCAAGGTGACTCCAAGCGGAGTCTCCCTTTTTTCCAAAAATTGGGCCCCACACACACCCACCCCTTCAGTGGCAGCAGTTGTGCCCCAGTTGTACACTTCACAGCTACATTTGCATCAAGCACATTCAAAAATACGCTATTCTTAACCGTCCCCAGGATGACACCGGGGTAAGTAGCAAAGTCTTTCCTGATCCCAGCTCTGTTCATCTTGGCTTCTTTTAAAAACACAGCAAGCAAGGGTTACTCCAAGCGGAGTCTCCCTTTTTTCCAAAAATTGGGCCACACAGACACCCACCCCATCAGTGGCAGCACTTGGGCCCTAGTTGCAAACAGGATGTTTTGATTTGCATCAAGCAAATTCAAAAATACGCCATAATTAACCGTCCCCAGGATGACACCGGGGTAGGTAGCAAAGTCTTTCCTGATCCCAGCTCTGTTCATCTTGGCTTCTTTTAAAAACACAGCAAGCAAGGGTTACTCCAAGCGGAGTCTCCCTTTTTTCCAAAAATTGGGCCACACAGACACCCACCCCATCAGTGGCAGGACTTGGGCCCTAGTTGCAAACAGGATGTTTTGATTTGCATCAAGCACATTCAAAAATACGCCATTCTTATCCGTCCCCAGGATGACACCGGGGTAGGTAGATAAAGTCTTTGCTGACCCATGACTTGTTCATCTTGGCTTCTTTTAAAAACACAGCAAGCAAGGGTTACTCCAAGCGGAGTCTCCCTTTTTTCCAAAAATTGGGCCACACAGACACCCACCCCATCAGTGGCAGCACTTGGGCCCTAGTTGCAAACAGGATGTTTTGATTTGCATCAAGCACATTCAAAAATACGCCATAATTAACCGTCCCCAGGATGACACCGGGGTAGGTAGCAAAGTCTTTCCTGATCCCAGCTCTGTTCATCTTGGCTTCTTTTAAAAACACAGCAAGCAAGGGTTACTCCAAGCGGAGTCTCCCTTTTTTCCAAAAATTGGGCCACACAGACACCCACCCCATCAGTGGCAGCACTTGGGCCCTAGTTGCAAACAGGATGTTTTGATTTGCATCAAGCACATTCAAAAATACGCCATAATTAACCGTCCCCAGGATGACACCGGGGTAGGTAGCAAAGTCTTTCCTGATCCCAGCTCTGTTCATCTTGGCTTCTTTTAAAAACACAGCAAGCAAGGGTTACTCCAAGCGGAGTCTCCCTTTTTTCCAAAAATTGGGCCACACAGACACCCACCCCATCAGTGGCAGCACTTGGGCCCTAGTTGCAAACAGGATGTTTTGATTTCCATCAAGCACATTCCAAAATTCGCCATAATTAACCGTCCCCAGGATGACACCGGGGTAGGTAGCAAAGTCTTTCCTGATCCCAGCTCTGTTCATCTTGGCTTCTTTTAAAAACACAGCAAGCAAGGGTTACTCCAAGCGGAGTCTCCCTTTTTTCCAAAAATTGGGCCACACAGACACCCACCCCATCAGTGGAAGCACTTGGGCCCTAGTTGCAAACAGGATGTTTTGATTTGCATCAAGCACATTCAAAAATACGCCATAATTAACCGTCCCCAGGATGACACCGGGGTAGGTAGCAAAGTCTTTCCTGATCCCAGCTCTGTTCATCTTGGCTTCTTTTAAAAACACAGCAAGCAAGGGTTACTCCAAGCGGAGTCTCCCTTTTTTCCAAAAATTGGGCCACACAGACACCCACCCCATCAGTGGCAGCACTTGGGCCCTAGTTGCAAACAGGATGTTTTGATTTGCATCAAGCACATTCAAAAATACGCCATAATTAACCGTCCCCAGGATGACACCGGGGTAGGTAGCAAAGTCTTTCCTGATCCCAGCTCTGTTCATCTTGGCTTCTTTTAAAAACACAGCAAGCAAGGGTTACTCCAAGCGGAGTCTCCCTTTTTTCCAAAAATTGGGCCCCACACACACCCACCCCTTCAGTGGCAGCAGTTGTGCCCCAGTTGTACACTTCACAGCTACATTTGCATCAAGCACATTCAAAAATACGCTATTCTTAACCGTCCCCAGGATGACACCGGGGTAGGTAGCAAAGTCTTTCCTGATCCCAGCTCTGTTCATCTTGGCTTCTTTTAAAAACACAGCAAGCAAGGGTTACTCCAAGTGGAGTCTCCCTTTTTTCCAAAAATTGGGCCACACAGACACCCACCCCATCAGTGGCAGCACTTGGGCCCTAGTTGCAAACAGGATGTTTTGATTTGCATCAAGCACATTCAAAAATACGCCATAATTAACCGTCCCCAGGATGACACCGGGGTAGGTAGCAAAGTCTTTCCTGATCCCAGCTCTGTTCATCTTGGCTTCTTTTAAAAACACAGCAAGCAAGGGTTACTCCAAGCGGAGTCTCCCTTTTTTCCAAAAATTGGGCCCCACACACACCCACCCCTTCAGTGGCAGCAGTTGTGCCCCAGTTGTACACTTCACAGCTACATTTGCATCAAGCACATTCAAAAATACGCTATTCTTAACCGTCCCCAGGATGACACCGGGGTAGGTAGCAAAGTCTTTCCTGATCCCAGCTCTGTTCATCTTGGCTTCTTTTAAAAACACAGCAAGCAAGGGTTACTCCAAGCGGAGTCTCCCTTTTTTCCAAAAATTGGGCCACACAGACACCCACCCCATCAGTGGCAGCACTTGGGCCCTAGTTGCAAACAGGATGTTTTGATTTGCATCAAGCACATTCAAAAATACGCCATAATTAACCGTCCCCAGGATGACACCGGGGTAGGTAGCAAAGTCTTTCCTGATCCCAGCTCTGTTCATCTTGGCTTCTTTTAAAAACACAGCAAGCAAGGGTTACTCCAAGCGGAGTCTCCCTTTTTTCCAAAAATTGGGCCCCACACACACCCACCCCTTCAGTGGCAGCAGTTGTGCCCCAGTTGTACACTTCACAGCTACATTTGCATCAAGCACATTCAAAAATACGCTATTCTTAACCGTCCCCAGGATGACACCGGGGTAGGTAGCAAAGTCTTTCCTGATCCCAGCTCTGTTCATCTTGGCTTCTTTTAAAAACACAGCAAGCAAGGGTTACTCCAAGCGGAGTCTCCCTTTTTTCCAAAAATTGGGCCACACAGACACCCACCCCATCAGTGGCAGCACTTGGGCCCTAGTTGCAAACAGGATGTTTTGATTTGCATCAAGCACATTCCAAATCAACAAGCATTTACTCTCCCCAGGATGACACAGGGGTAGTAAATTCCTTATGGATCCATGACTTGTTCATTTTGATGAACGTCAGTCTGTCCACATTGTCACTGGACAGACGCGTGCGCTTATCTGTCAGCACACACCCAGCAGCACTGAATACACGTTCAGAGACAACGCTGGCAGCTGGACACGACAAAATCTCCAAGGCGTAACTGGAGAGCTCTGGCCATTTTTCTAGGTTTGAAGCCCAAAAGGAGCAAGGCTCCAGTTGCACAGTCATGGCATCGATGTTCATTTGGAGATACTCCTGTATCATCCTCTCCAGCCGTTGAGTATGTGTCAGACTTGTTGTCTCTGGTGGCCTTGCAAAAGAGGGTCTAAAAAAATTATGAAAAGATTCCATAAAATTGCTGTTACCGGCACCAGATACGGTCCTACTGGTACGGGTAGACTGTTGAAGATGACGAGACCGTCCCATGTTTGTCAAGTTACAACTGGGAGATTCCCTCCCTGCACCTGCACGGTTGTTTGGTGGAAAAGCCGAGCTAAGATCGAGTAACAGCTTCTGCTGATACTCCTGCATACGTGCGTCCCTTTCTATGGCTGGAATTATGTCACAAAATTTGGACTTGTACCGGGGATCTAATAGTGTGGCAATCCAGTAGTCATCATCACTTCTAATTTTGACAATACGACTGTCATGTTGGAGGTAGTGCAACAAAAAGGCACTCATGTGTCTTGCGCAGCCATGCGGACCAAGTCCACGCTGTGTTTGTGGCATAGAGGTGCTACCCGTTCTTTCTTCCTCTGACATCTCCCCCCAACCTCTTTCAACTGAAATTTGACCAAGGTCTCCCTCATCCGCTGAGTCTTCCATGTCCATGGACAGTTCGTCCTCCATTTCTTCATGTTCTCCTGCACCTTGCTCAACATTTCGCCTGCTACTATGCGCCCTTGTCGATCCCTGTTCCTCATGGTCCCATGCCTGCTGCGTTGGTGATGATGAACGTCTGGACCTTGGTGATGTTGTTGTCCCTTGCGCATATGAATCCTCCTGTAGTCCCTCCCCTTCATGTTGTCCCACCCCCTGACTCCGAATAGTGTTTAGCGTGTGCTCCAGCATGTAAATGACTGGAATCGTCATGCTGATAATGGCATTGTCAGAGCTAAACATATTCGTCGCCATGTCGAAACTGTGCAGAAGGGTGCATAGGTCCTTGATCTGAGACCACTCCATCAGGGTGATCTGCCCCACCTCTGCATCTCGTTGGCCCAGGCTATACGTCATGACGTATTGCACCAGGGCTCTGCGGTGCTGCCACAGTCGCTGTAACATGTGGAGAGTTGAATTCCAGCGTGTCGCCACATCGCATTTCAGGCGATGAACCGGCAGGCCGAAAAACTTCTGGAGCGATGCAAGTCGCTCTGCTGCGGCGCTTGAACGGCGGAAGTGAGCTGACAGTTTTCGTGCCCTGTTCAGAAGGCCATCTAGGCCGGGATAGTGTGTTAAAAATTGCTGGACGACAAGGTTCAACACGTGAGCCATACAAGGTACGTGTGTCACAATGCCCAGGCGAAGTGCCGCACCCAGGTTTGCAGCATTGTCGCACACGGCCTTACCAGGCTGCAGGTTGAGTGGAGACAACCATTTATTAAACTCGGACCGCAGAGCTGACCACAACTCCTCAGCTGTGTGACTCTTATTCCCAAGACATGTCAAGCTAAAGACCGCCTGATGCCGTTGCGCTCTGCTGCCAGCATAGTAATGAGGCGTGCGTGATTCCTTCTGCGCAGTGAGAACGCTGGTGGCCTGACCAGGCAGGCTTGGGGCGGAGGTGGAGGACCCAGATGAGGTGGAGGATGCAGAAGCTGTGGAGGAACTTGGACAGACAGAGGATTGACACACAAGTCGTGGGGACGGCAAGACTTGTGCAGCAGACCCTTCACCATCTATCACCATAGTTACCCAGTGCCCAGTCAGCGACATGTAACGTCCCTGTCCATGCTTACTGGTCCAAGTATCGGTGGTGAAATGCACCCGTTCACACACAGAGTTTCTCAAGGAAGCGGTGATGTTGTGTGCGACATGCTGGTGTAGCGCGGGCACACCTTTCTTAGAGAAGTAGTGGCGACTAGGCATCTGGTACTGGGGCACAGCGACAGACATAAGGTCTCTAAAATCCTGTGTGTCCACTAGGCGGAAAGGCAGCATTTCGGTAGACAACAGCTTACAGAGGGATAGAGTCAACCTCTTAGCTTTGTCATGGGTCGGAGGAAGTGGCCTTTTATTTGACCACATCTGAGGGACAGAGATCTGGCTGCTGTGTGTAGACGGTGTTGAGTAGGGTGTCCCTGGAAAAATGCAGGTTTGTGAGGAAAGTGCAGGCGGAGACATGATGTTGCCTTCATCCAACGTTGGTGCTATCGATGTCTGAGAGAGCTGTACACACTCACTTGTTTCCCCTTCCAAACCAACTGACGACCTTACAAGCAAACTGCCTGTTGCGGTTACAGTGGTGGAAGTTTGGCGTGGAAAAACAGGTGTGACAGCTGTCCCCACAGTCCTAGAAGATGAAGAGCGCGCGGATGCACTGGAAGGGGCGGGCGGTGGATGGTTCGCTCTTGCAGCATTGCAGCACAGTGAGCTTCCTACCGGGACCTATGATATTTATTCATGTGACGATTCATGGAAGAAGTTGTCAAAGTGCTGAGGTTTTGACCTCTACTAAGAGAATCATGACAAATTTTACATATCACATGATTTGGGCGATCTTTTTCTATGTCAAAAAAGGACCAGGCTAGGCAAGGCTTAGAGGCCATGCGACCTGTTGATCCACCCCGAATAATGCTCATAGGCAGAGTGGTGGCTGAGGATGCAGTTGTAGACGTGCTACCAGTGCTCCGACTCTGTCCAGGAAGGCGCAAGGTAACTTCGTCGTCGGTTGCATCCTCCTCCACCGCCTCTGTTGACCTCCTCGAGTGCCTGACTGGGGGTTGACAGTAGGTGGGATCTAGAACTTCATCATCAATTGTTGTGTTTGCACTCCCCTCCCCCTCAGACCGAGCCTCTTCTTGCCCTGACCGAATATTTAAGTTGTCATCCCAATCGGGTATCTGCGTCTCATCTTCATCAGTATGTTCCTCATTGTCTATAACCACAGGTGTTACAGTTTGTGACAAAGGGTCAACATTATGCTCAGAAACTTGGTCCTCACAGCCTGAATCAGAGTCACAAAGGTTCTGGGCATCACTGCAGACCATTTCCTGTTCTGTATTCACTGTAGCTTGGGAGCAGACCTCTGATTCCCAGGCTATAGTGTGACTGAACAGCTCTGCAGACTCAGCCATCTCAGTTCCACCATACTGTGCAGGGCTGATGGAGACTTCAGAGCTGGGAGAAATCAAGTGTGATTGGGATGACAACTCAGAGGACTGGTGTTTTTTGGATGCGGTACTTGAAGTGGCTGAGAGGGCACTTGTTGGACCACTTGAGATCCATTCAAGCATTTTCCTTTTTTGCCCATCATCTACCTTTCTTCCTGTTGTTCGTGTCCGTAAAAAAGGGAGCACATCGGATTGTCCACGGTAAGTAGTAGACATCTTACTTTTGCTGGTAGATGGTCTATCTTCAGCAGATGATAATGGAGCTTTGCCACTTTCCCCACAGACAAAACCTTTTTTGCCTTTTCCACCACGCCTCTTCCCCTTTCCACCAGCATCTGTCATTTTGCCACTCATGTTGATTGCGACAAGATTGTGGACTGAAAATGTGGTAGTAAAAATTGAGAGGTGGTGAAGATTGCAGTGGTGGTCTAGCTTTATTAACAGCAGAATAATAAAGAATAAATATCCCTGACAATGCAACTTATTTATAATGAGTTGGAGTGTGCAACGCAGGCAGATGCGCTCTGCAAATGTCTTGGCACTAGTGGGACTATAGCAAAGTCCAATAGCCACGTATAGGATGCCACTAGGTACACTGAGTGTTTGCTAGTATAATGGCTAAGTTAAAATTAGTTGGAGTGTGCAACGCAGGCAGATGCGCTCTGCAAATGTCTTGGCACTAGTGGGACTATAGCAAAGTCCAATAGCCACGTATAGGATGCCACTAGGTACACTGAGTGTTTGCTAGTATAATGGCTTACTTATAATTAGTTGGAGTGTGCAATGCAGGCAGATGCGCTCTGCAAATGTCTTGGCACTAGTGGGACTATAGCAAAGTCCAATAGCCACGTATAGGATGCCACTAGGTACACTGAGTGTTTGCTAGAATAATGGCTAAGTTAAAATTAGTTGGAGTGTGCAACGCAGGCAGATGCGCTCTGCAAATGTCTTGGCACTAGTGGGACTATAGCAAAGTCCAATAGCCACGTATAGGATGCCACTAGGTACACTGAGTGTTTGCTAGTATAATGGCTTACTTATAATTAGTTGGAGTGTGCAACGCAGGCAGATACGCTCTGCAAATGTCTTGGCACTAGTGGGACTATAGCAAAGTCCAATAGCCACGTATAGGATGCCACTAGGTACACTGAGTGTTTGCTAGTATAATGGCTTACTTATAATTAGTTGGAGTGTGCAACGCAGGCAGATGCGCTCTGCAAATGTCTTGGCACTAGTGGGACTATAGCAAAGTCCAATAGCCACAGATAGGATGCCACTAGGTACACTGAGTGTTTGCTAGTATAATGGCTTACTTATAATTAGTTGGAGTGTGCAACGCAGGCAGATGCGCTCTGCAAATGTCTTGGCACTAGTGGGACTATAGCAAGGTCCAATAGCCACGTATAGGATGCCACTAGGTACACTGAGTGTTTGCTAGTATAATGGCTTACTTATAATTAGTTGGAGTGTGCAACGCAGGCAGATGCGCTCTGCAAATGTCTTGGCACTAGTGGGACTATAGCAAAGTCCAATAGCCACGTATAGGATGCCACTAGGTACACTGAGTGTTTACTAGTATAATGGCTTACTTATAATTAGTTGGAGTGTGCAACGCAGGCAGATGCGCTCTGCAAATGTCTTGGCACTAGTGGGACTATAGCAAGGTCCAATAGCCACGTATAGGATGCCACTAGGTACACTGAGTGCTTGCTAGTATAATGGCTTACTTATAATTAGTTGGAGTGTGCAACGCAGGCAGATGCGCTCTGCAAATGTCTTGGCACTAGTGGGACTATAGCAAAGTCCAATAGCCACGTATAGGATGCCACTAGGTACACTGAGTGTTTGCTAGTATAATGGCTTAGTTTAAAAAAGTTGGAGTGTGCAATGCAGGCAGACGTGCTCTGCAAATGTCTTTGCACTAGTGGGACTATAGCAAAGTCCAATAGCCACAGATAGGATGCCACTAGGTACACTGAGTTTTTGCTAGTATAATGGCTTACTTATAATTAGTTGGAGTGTGCAACGCAGGCAGATGCGCTCTGCAAATGTCTTGGCACTAGTGGGACTATAGCAAGGTCCAATAGCCACGTATAGGATGCCACTAGGTACACTCAGTGTTTGCTAGTATAATGGCTTACTTATAATTAGTTGGAGTGTGCAACGCAGGCAGATGCGCTCTGCAAATGTCTTGGCACTAGTGGGACTATAGCAAGGTCCAATAGCCACGTATAGGATGCCACTAGGTACACTGAGTGTTTGCTAGTATAATGGCTTACTTATAATTAGTTGGAGTGTGCAACGCAGGCAGATGCGCTCTGCAAATGTCTTGGCACTAGTGGGACTATAGCAAAGTCCAATAGCCACAGATAGGATGCCACTAGGTACACTGAGTGTTTGCTAGTATAATGGCTTACTTATAATTAGTTGGAGTGTGCAACGCAGGCAGATGCGCTCTGCAAATGTCTTGGCACTAGTGGGACTATAGCAAGGTCCAATAGCCACGTATAGGATGCCACTAGGTACACTGAGTGTTTGCTAGTATAATGGCTTACTTATAATTAGTTGGAGTGTGCAACGCAGGCAGATGCGCTCTGCAAATGTCTTGGCACTAGTGGGACTATAGCAAGGTCCAATAGCCACGTATAGGATGCCACTAGGTACACTGAGTGTTTGCTAGTATAATATAATATAATTCCCATTGTAAGGAAGTGGGTCTATTTTAGTATAGCCCTTAGGCAGGGCAGCCAAAAATTGGGAGGCTCCACGTTGTCCCTGCATAGAGACGTGCATGAGGGCCTCAAAACATTGTTCCCATTGCAAAGGAGCGGGTCTCCTGTCGTTGTAATGTCCATTCTGCAAAGAATGGGCGAAAAAATTTACCACTGGGGGTATACCTGAAACAAAGGCCTAACTCTTGTAACGGTCATCCCTGCATTATAAAACCGGACATTTTCTTCACGGACGCCATTATCTGCCTTCTGCGTCTTTGGTGTCAGACATCACTGTCGCAGCTCCGTCCTCCTGAGTCCTATAGCCGATACAGCTGTATGCGCTGCATACACAGCGTTAGACAGCATAGGGAGAGCACTTTATAGCAGTCCTTTTAAGGGCTCAAACCGGCAGGGTCAGAGAGCCATAGGTGACAGGTCCTGCAAACAGCAACAGCATCTGTGTAGCCAAGGTCAGGGATTTCCTCCCTGCATTTCACCATTAGGAGGGAATAGAAAGGCAGGCTTCCATTCCTCTACCCAGAGCACCACAATCCTGCCACTGTACCCTCCTGTCCTCTGCACACTCCAACTCATTATAACTAAGCCATTATACTAGCAAACACTCAGTGTACCTAGTGGCATCCTATCTGTGGCTATTGGACTTTGCTATAGTCCCACTAGTGCAAAGACATTTGCAGAGCACGTCTGCCTGCATTGCACACTCCAACTTTTTTAAACTAAGCAATTTTACTAGCAAACACTCAGTGTACCTAGTGGCATCCTATACGTGGCTATTGGACTTTGCTATAGTCCCACTAGTGCCAAGACATTTGCAGAGCGCATCTGCCTGCGTTGCACACTCCAACTAATTTTAACTTAGCCATTATACTAGCAAACACTCAGTGTACCTAGTGGCATCCTATACGTGCCTATTGGACTTTGCTATAGTCCCACTAGTGCCAAGACATTTGCAGAGCGCATCTGCCTGTGTTGCACACTCCAACTAATTATAAGTAAGCCATTATACTAGCAAACACTCAGTGTACCTAGTGGCATCCTATCTGTGGCTATTGGACTTTGCTATAGTCCCACTAGTGCAAAGACATTTGCAGAGCACGTCTGCCTGCATTGCACACTCCAACTTTTTTAAACTAAGCAATTTTACTAGCAAACACTCAGTGTACCTAGTGGCATCCTATACGTGGCTATTGGACTTTGCTATAGTCCCACTAGTGCCAAGACATTTGCAGAGGGCATCTGCCTGCGTTGCACACTCCAACTAATTATAAGTAAGCCATTATACTAGCAAACACTCAGTGTACCTAGTGGCATCCTATCTGTGGCTATTGGACTTTGCTATAGTCCCACTAGTGCAAAGACATTTGCAGAGCACGTCTGCCTGCATTGCACACTCCAACTTTTTTAAACTAAGCAATTTTACTAGCAAACACTCAGTGTACCTAGTGGCATCCTATACGTGGCTATTGGACTTTGCTATAGTCCCACTAGTGCCAAGACATTTGCAGAGCGCATCTGCCTGCGTTGCACACTCCAACTAATTATAAGTAAGCCATTATACTAGCAAACACTCAGTGTACCTAGTGGCATCCTATCTGTGGCTATTGGACTTTGCTATAGTCCCACTAGTGCCAAGACATTTGCAGAGCGCATCTGCCTGCGTTGCACACTCCAACTAATTATAAGTAAGCCATTATACTAGCAAACATTCAGTGTACCTAGTGGCATCCTATACGTGGCTATTGGACCTTGCTATAGTCCCACTAGTGCCAAGACATTTGCAGAGCGCATCTGCCTGCGTTGCACACTCCAACTAATTATAAGTAAGCTATTATACTAGCAAACACTCAGTGTACCTAGTGGCATCCTATACGTGGCTATTGGACCTTGCTATAGTCCCACTAGTGCCAAGACATTTGCAGAGCGCATCTGCCTGCGTTGCACACTCCAACTAATTATAAGTAAGCCATTATACTAGCAAACACTCAGTGTACCTAGTGGCATCCTATCTGTGGCTATTGGACTTTGCTATAGTCCCACTAGTGCCAAGACATTTGCAGAGCGCATCTGCCTGCGTTGCACACTCCAACTAATTTTAACTTAGCCATTATACTAGCAAACACTCAGTGTACCTAGTGGCATCCTATACGTGGCTATTGGACTTTGCTATAGTCCCACTAGTGCCAAGACATTTGCAGAGCGCATCTGCCTGCGTTGCACACTCCAACTAATTATAAGTAAGCCATTATACTAGCAAACACTCAGTGTACCTAGTGGCATCCTATCTGTGGCTATTGGACTTTGCTATAGTCCCACTAGTGCAAAGACATTTGCAGAGCACGTCTGCCTGCATTGCACACTCCAACTTTTTTAAACTAAGCAATTTTACTAGCAAACACTCAGTGTACCTAGTGGCATCCTATACGTGGCTATTGGACTTTGCTATAGTCCCACTAGTGCCAAGACATTTGCAGATGGCATCTGCCTGCGTTGCACACTCCAACTAATTATAAGTAAGCCATTATACTAGCAAACACTCAGTGTACCTAGTGGCATCCTATCTGTGGCTATTGGACTTTGCTATAGTCCCACTAGTGCAAAGACATTTGCAGAGCACGTCTGCCTGCATTGCACACTCCAACTAATTATAAGTAAGCCATTATACTAGCAAACACTCAGTGTACCTAGTGGCATCCTATACGTGGCTATTGGACTTTGCTATAGTCCCACTAGTGCCAAGACATTTGCAGAGCGCATCTGCCTGCGTTGCACACTCCAACTAATTATAAGTAAGCCATTATACTAGCAAACACTCAGTGTACCTAGTGGCATCCTATCTGTGGCTATTGGACTTTGCTATAGTCCCACTAGTGCAAAGACATTTGCAGAGCACGTCTGCCTGCATTGCACACTCCAACTTTTTTAAACTAAGCAATTTTACTAGCAAACACTCAGTGTACCTAGTGGCATCCTATACGTGGCTATTGGACTTTGCTATAGTCCCACTAGTGCCAAGACATTTGCAGAGGGCATCTGCCTGCGTTGCACACTCCAACTAATTATAAGTAAGCCATTATACTAGCAAACACTCAGTGTACCTAGTGGCATCCTATCTGTGGCTATTGGACTTTGCTATAGTCCCACTAGTGCAAAGACATTTGCAGAGCACGTCTGCCTGCATTGCACACTCCAACTTTTTTAAACTAAGCAATTTTACTAGCAAACACTCAGTGTACCTAGTGGCATCCTATCTGTGGCTATTGGACTTTGCTATAGTCCCACTAGTGCCAAGACATTTGCAGAGCGCATCTGCCTGCGTTGCACACTCCAACTAATTATAAGTAAGCCATTATACTAGCAAACACTCAGTGTACCTAGTGGCATCCTATACGTGGCTATTGGACTTTGCTATAGTCCCACTAGTGCCAAGACATTTGCAGAGCGCATCTGCCTGCGTTGCACACTCCAACTAATTATAAGTAAGCCATTATACTAGCAAACATTCAGTGTACCTAGTGGCATCCTATACGTGGCTATTGGACCTTGCTATAGTCCCACTAGTGCCAAGACATTTGCAGAGCGCATCTGCCTGCGTTGCACACTCCAACTAATTATAAGTAAGCCATTATACTAGCAAACACTCAGTGTACCTAGTGGCATCCTATACGTGGCTATTGGACCTTGCTATAGTCCCACTAGTGCCAAGACATTTGCAGAGCGCATCTGCCTGCATTGCACACTCCAACTAATTATAAGTAAGCCATTATACTAGCAAACACTCAGTGTACCTAGTGGCATCCTATACGTGGCTATTGGACTTTGCTATAGTCCCACTAGTGCCAAGACATTTGCAGAGCGCATCTGCCTGCGTTGCACACTCCAACTAATTTTAACTTAGCCATTATACTAGCAAACACTCAGTGTACCTAGTGGCATCCTATACGTGGCTATTGGACTTTGCTATAGTCCCACTAGTGCCAAGACATTTGCAGAGCGCATCTGCCTGCGTTGCACACTCCAACTCATTATAAATAAGTTGCATTGTCAGGGATATTTATTCTTTATTATTCTGCTGTTAATAAAGCTAGACCACCACTGCAATCTTCACCACCTCTCAATTTTTACTACCACATTTTCAGTCCACAATCTTGTCGCAATCAACATGAGTGGCAAAATGACAGATGCTGGTGGAAAGGGGAAGAGGCGTGGTGGAAAAGGCAAAAAAGGTTTTGTCTGTGGGGAAAGTGGCAAAGCTCCATTATCATCTGCTGAAGATAGACCATCTACCAGCAAAAGTAAGATGTCTACTACTTACCGTGGACAATCCGATGTGCTCCCTTTTTTACGGACACGAACAACAGGAAGAAAGGTAGATGATGGGCAAAAAAGGAAAATGCTTGAATGGATCTCAAGTGGTCCAACAAGTGCCCTCTCAGCCACTTCAAGTACCGCATCCAAAAAACACCAGTCCTCTGAGTTGTCATCCCAATCACACTTGATTTCTCCCAGCTCTGAAGTCTCCATCAGCCCTGCACAGTATGGTGGAACTGAGATGGCTGAGTCTGCAGAGCTGTTCAGTCACACTATAGCCTGGGAATCAGAGGTCTGCTCCCAAGCTACAGTGAATACAGAACAGGAAATGGTCTGCAGTGATGCCCAGAACCTTTGTGACTCTGATTCAGGCTGTGAGGACCAAGTTTCTGAGCATAATGTTGACCCTTTGTCACAAACTGTAACACCTGTGGTTATAGACAATGAGGAACATACTGATGAAGATGAGACACAGATACCCGATTGGGATGACAACTTAAATATTCGGTCAGGGCAAGAAGAGGCTCGGTCTGAGGGGGAGGGGAGTGCAAACACAACAATTGATGATGAAGTTCTAGATCCCACCTACTGTCAACCCCCAGTCAGGCACTCGAGGAGGTCAACAGAGGCGGTGGAGGAGGATGCAACCGACGACGAAGTTACCTTGCGCCTTCCTGGACAGAGTCGGAGCACTGGTAGCACGTCTACAACTGCATCCTCAGCCACCACTCTGCCTATGAGCATTATTCGGGGGGGGATCAACAGGTCGCATGGCCTCTAAGCCTTGCCTAGCCTGGTCCTTTTTTGACATAGAAAAAGATCGCCCAAATCATGTGATATGTAAAATTTGTCATGATTCTCTTAGTAGAGGTCAAAACCTCAGCACTTTGACAACTTCTTCCATGAATCGTCACATGAATAAATATCATAGGTCCCGGTAGGAAGCTCACTGTGCTGCAATGCTGCAAGAGCGAACCATCCACCGCCCGCCCCTTCCAGTGCATCCGCGCGCTCTTCATCTTCTAGGACTGTGGGGACAGCTGTCACACCTGTTTTTCCACGCCAAACTTCCACCACTGTAACCGCAACAGGCAGTTTGCTTGTAAGGTCGTCAGTTGGTTTGGAAGGGGAAACAAGTGAGTGTGTACAGCTCTCTCAGACATCGATAGCACCAACGTTGGATGAAGGCAACATCATGTCTCCGCCTGCACTTTCCTCACAAACCTGCATTTTTCCAGGGACACCCTACTCAACACCGTCTACACACAGCAGCCAGATCTCTGTCCCTCAGATGTGGTCAAATAAAAGGCCACTTCCTCCGACCCATGACAAAGCTAAGAGGTTGACTCTATCCCTCTGTAAGCTGTTGTCTACCGAAATGCTGCCTTTCCGCCTAGTGGACACACAGGATTTTAGAGACCTTATGTCTGTCGCTGTGCCCCAGTACCAGATGCCTAGTCGCCACTACTTCTCTAAGAAAGGTGTGCCCGCGCTACACCAGCATGTCGCACACAACATCACCGCTTCCTTGAGAAACTCTGTGTGTGAACGGGTGCATTTCACCACCGATACTTGGACCAGTAAGCATGGACAGGGACGTTACATGTCGCTGACTGGGCACTGGGTAACTATGGTGATAGATGGTGAAGGGTCTGCTGCACAAGTCTTGCCGTCCCCACGACTTGTGTGTCAATCCTCTGTCTGTCCAAGTTCCTCCACAGCTTCTGCATCCTCCACCTCATCTGGGTCCTCCACCTCCGCACCAAGCCTGCCTGGTCAGGCCACCAGCGTTCTCACTGCGCAGAAGGAATCACGCACGCCTCATTACTATGCTGGCAGCAGAGCGCAACGGCATCAGGCGGTCTTTAGCTTGACATGTCTTGGGAATAAGAGTCACACAGCTGAGGAGTTGTGGTCAGCTCTGCGGTCCGAGTTTAATAAATGGTTGTCTCCACTCAACCTGCAGCCTGGTAAGGCCGTGTGCGACAATGCTGCAAACCTGGGTGCGGCACTTCGCCTGGGCATTGTGACACACGTACCTTGTATGGCTCACGTGTTGAACCTTGTCGTCCAGCAATTTTTAACACACTATCCCGGCCTAGATGGCCTTCTGAACAGGGCACGAAAACTGTCAGCTCACTTCCGCCGTTCAAGCGCCGCAGCAGAGCGACTTGCATCGCTCCAGAAGTCTTTCGGCCTGCCGGTTCATCGCCTGAAATGCGATGTGGCGACACGCTGGAATTCAACTCTCCACATGTTACAGCGACTGTGGCAGCACCGCAGAGCCCTGGTGCAATACGTCATGACGTATAGCCTGGGCCAACGAGATGCAGAGGTGGGGCAGATCACCCTGATGGAGTGGTCTCAGATCAAGGACCTATGCACCCTTCTGCACAGTTTCGACATGGCGACGAATATGTTTAGCTCTGACAATGCCATTATCAGCATGACGATTCCAGTCATTTACATGCTGGAGCACACGCTAAACACTATTCGGAGTCAGGGGGTGGGACAACATGAAGGGGAGGGACTACAGGAGGATTCATATGCGCAAGGGACAACAACATCACCAAGGTCCAGACGTTCATCATCACCAACGCAGCAGGCATGGGACCATGGGGAACAGGGATCGACAAGGGCGCATAGTAGCAGGCGAAATGTTGAGCAAGGTGCAGGAGAACATGAAGAAATGGAGGACGAACTGTCCATGGACATGGAAGACTCAGCGGATGAGGGAGACCTTAGTCAAATTTCAGTTGAAAGAGGTTGGGGGGAGATGTCAGAGGAAGAAAGAACGGGTAGCACCTCTATGCCACAAACACAGCGTGGACTTGGTCCGCATGGCTGCGCAAGACACATGAGTGCCTTTTTGTTGCACTACCTCCAACATGACAGTCGTATTGTCAAAATTAGAAGTGATGATGACTACTGGATTGCCACACTATTAGATCCCCGGTACAAGTCCAAATTTTGTGACATAATTCCAGCCATAGAAAGGGACGCACGTATGCAGGAGTATCAGCAGAAGCTGTTACTCGATCTTAGCTCGGCTTTTCCACCAAACAACCGTGCAGGTGCAGGGAGGGAATCTCCCAGTTGTAACTTGACAAACATGGGACGGTCTCGTCATCTTCAACAGTCTACCCGTACCAGTAGGACCGTATCTGGTGCCGGTAACAGCAATTTTATGGAATCTTTTCATAATTTTTTTAGACCCTCTTTTGCAAGGCCACCAGAGACAACAAGTCTGACACATACTCAACGGCTGGAGAGGATGATACAGGAGTATCTCCAAATGAACATCGATGCCATGACTGTGCAACTGGAGCCTTGCTCCTTTTGGGCTTCAAACCTAGAAAAATGGCCAGAGCTCTCCAGTTACGCCTTGGAGATTTTGTCGTGTCCAGCTGCCAGCGTTGTCTCTGAACGTGTATTCAGTGCTGCTGGGTGTGTGCTGACAGATAAGCGCACGCGTCTGTCCAGTGACAATGTCATCAAAATGAACAAGTCATGGATCCATAAGGAATTTACTACCCCTGTGTCATCCTGGGGAGAGTAAATGCTTGTTGATTTGGAATGTGCTTGATGCAAATCAAAACATCCTGTTTGCAACTAGGGCCCAAGTGCTGCCACTGATGGGGTGGGTGTCTGTGTGGCCCAATTTTTGGAAAAAAGGGAGACTCCGCTTGGAGTAACCCTTGCTTGCTGTGTTTTTAAAAGAAGCCAAGATGAACAGAGCTGGGATCAGGAAAGACTTTGCTACCTACCCCGGTGTCATCCTGGGGACGGTTAAGAATAGCGTATTTTTGAATGTGCTTGATGCAAATGTAGCTGTGAAGTGTACAACTGGGGCACAACTGCTGCCACTGAAGGGGTGGGTGTGTGTGGGGCCCAATTTTTGGAAAAAAGGGAGACTCCGCTTGGAGTAACCCTTGCTTGCTGTGTTTTTAAAAGAAGCCAAGATGAACAGAGCTGGGATCAGGAAAGACTTTGCTACCTACCCCGGTGTCATCTTGGGGACGGTTAATTATGGCGTATTTTTGAATGTGCTTGATGCAAATCAAAACATCCTGTTTGCAACTAGGGCCCAAGTGCTGCCACTGATGGGGTGGGTGTCTGTGTGGCCCAATTTTTGGAAAAAAGGGAGACTCCGCTTGGAGTAACCCTTGCTTGCTGTGTTTTTAAAAGAAGCCAAGATGAACAGAGCTGGGATCAGGAAAGACTTTGCTACCTACCCCGGTGTCATCCTGGGGACGGTTAAGAATAGCGTATTTTTGAATGTGCTTGATGTAAATGTAGCTGTGAAGTGTACAACTGGGGCACAACTGCTGCCACTGAAGGGGTGGGTGTGTGTGGGGCCCAATTTTTGGAAAAAAGGGAGACTCCGCTTGGAGTAACCCTTGCTTGCTGTGTTTTTAAAAGAAGCCAAGATGAACAGAGCTGGGATCAGGAAAGACTTTGCTACCTACCCCGGTGTCATCCTGGGGACGGTTAATTATGGCGTATTTTTGAATGTGCTTGATGCAAATCAAAACATCCTGTTTGCAACTAGGGCCCAAGTGCTGCCACTGATGGGGTGGGTGTCTGTGTGGCCCAATTTTTGGAAAAAAGGGAGACTCCGCTTGGAGTAACCCTTGCTTGCTGTGTTTTTAAAAGAAGCCAAGATGAACAGAGCTGGGATCAGGAAAGACTTTGCTACCTACCCCGGTGTCATCCTGGGGACGGTTAAGAATAGCGTATTTTTGAATGTGCTTGATGCAAATGTAGCTGTGAAGTGTACAACTGGGGCACAACTGCTGCCACTGAAGGGGTGGGTGTGTGTGGGGCCCAATTTTTGGAAAAAAGGGAGACTCCGCTTGGAGTAACCCTTGCTTGCTGTGTTTTTAAAAGAAGCCAAGATGAACAGAGCTGGGATCAGGAAAGACTTTGCTACCTACCCCGGTGTCATCCTGGGGACGGTTAATTATGGCGTATTTTTGAATGTGCTTGATGCAAATCAAAACATCCTGTTTGCAACTAGGGCCCAAGTGCTGCCACTGATGGGGTGGGTGTCTGTGTGGCCCAATTTTTGGAAAAAAGGGAGACTCCGCTTGGAGTAACCCTTGCTTGCTGTGTTTTTAAAAGAAGCCAAGATGAACAGAGCTGGGATCAGGAAAGACTTTGCTACCTACCCCGGTGTCATCCTGGGGACGGTTAATTATGGCGTATTTTTGAATGTGCTTGATGCAAATCAAAACATCCTGTTTGCAACTAGGGCCCAAGTGCTGCCACTGATGGGGTGGGTGTCTGTGTGGCCCAATTTTTGGAAAAAAGGGAGACTCCGCTTGGAGTAACCCTTGCTTGCTGTGTTTTTAAAAGAAGCCAAGATGAACAGAGCTGGGATCAGGAAAGACTTTGCTACCTACCCCGGTGTCATCCTGGGGACGGTTAATTATGGCGAATTTTGGAATGTGCTTGATGGAAATCAAAACATCCTGTTTGCAACTAGGGCCCAAGTGCTGCCACTGATGGGGTGGGTGTCTGTGTGGCCCAATTTTTGGAAAAAAGGGAGACTCCGCTTGGAGTAACCCTTGCTTGCTGTGTTTTTAAAAGAAGCCAAGATGAACAGAGCTGGGATCAGGAAAGACTTTGCTACCTACCCCGGTGTCATCCTGGGGACGGTTAATTATGGCGTATTTTTGAATGTGCTTGATGCAAATCAAAACATCCTGTTTGCAACTAGGGCCCAAGTGCTGCCACTGATGGGGTGGGTGTCTGTGTGGCCCAATTTTTGGAAAAAAGGGAGACTCCGCTTGGAGTAACCCTTGCTTGCTGTGTTTTTAAAAGAAGCCAAGATGAACAGAGCTGGGATCAGGAAAGACTTTGCTACCTACCCCGGTGTCATCCTGGGGACGGTTAATTATGGCGTATTTTTGAATGTGCTTGATGCAAATCAAAACATCCTGTTTGCAACTAGGGCCCAAGTGCTGCCACTGATGGGGTGGGTGTCTGTGTGGCCCAATTTTTGGAAAAAAGGGAGACTCCGCTTGGAGTAACCCTTGCTTGCTGTGTTTTTAAAAGAAGCCAAGATGAACAAGTCATGGGTCAGCAAAGACTTTATCTACCTACCCCGGTGTCATCCTGGGGACGGATAAGAATGGCGTATTTTTGAATGTGCTTGATGCAAATCAAAACATCCTGTTTGCAACTAGGGCCCAAGTCCTGCCACTGATGGGGTGGGTGTCTGTGTGGCCCAATTTTTGGAAAAAAGGGAGACTCCGCTTGGAGTAACCCTTGCTTGCTGTGTTTTTAAAAGAAGCCAAGATGAACAGAGCTGGGATCAGGAAAGACTTTGCTACCTACCCCGGTGTCATCCTGGGGACGGTTAATTATGGCGTATTTTTGAATTTGCTTGATGCAAATCAAAACATCCTGTTTGCAACTAGGGCCCAAGTGCTGCCACTGATGGGGTGGGTGTCTGTGTGGCCCAATTTTTGGAAAAAAGGGAGACTCCGCTTGGAGTAACCCTTGCTTGCTGTGTTTTTAAAAGAAGCAAAGATGAACAGAGCTGGGATCAGGAAAGACTTTGCTACCTACCCCGGTGTCATCCTGGGGACGGTTAAGAATAGCGTATTTTTGAATGTGCTTGATGCAAATGTAGCTGTGAAGTGTACAACTGGGGCACAACTGCTGCCACTGAAGGGGTGGGTGTGTGTGGGACCCAATTTTTGGAAAAAAGGGAGACTCCGCTTGGAGTCACCTTGCGGTGTTTTACATGATTTTAGAATGGCGTGCCATGCCTATATCTGTGTGTCCTCCTCTTTTTCCTTGTCCAGCTGTTTTGTTTTCGCATGAGTATATGTCCTTGTCACTTTCCCATGTGTTTGTGTTGTGTTGTGAGTTGTTTGTCACCTTTTGGACACCTTTGAGGGTGTTTTCTAGGTGTTTTACTGTGTTTGTGATTGCCTGCCATTGTTTCCTATTGGCTCGAGTTCGGTTCGTCGAACGTTCGACGAGCCGAACTCGAACGGGAGCTCCGTTCGGCGAACCGACCTCGAGCCGAACCGGGACCGGTTCGCTCATCTCTACTCCTGGACATAGCATTCGAATTACCAGGTCCCTGAAGGCTGAAATGCGTAGTGGCCGGAAATCATGAACAATTACAATGGGCGTATGTGCTGTAGATCCTGCGTCAGTTGTAGCTTGGAACTTTGTCTTTTCACGGATTTGCCCGTCTCTCATGGTGTTGGGCTATTTTCGGATCAAAATGGTGTGTCCCTCCTTGGCCCGTATCATGGGTTATTTCAGGGGCAAATTTAACTCTCTTAGCACTTTTCTCCTTAATTGTGGCCGTTGAATTGTGGGGTCAAGGTCTATCCAACCAGCATATTTGTTGTTTTTCAGACAATTTAGGGCTCGTGCATAGTAATAATAACACAGGTTTCCAAGGGTAAAAATTTTTGAAAGATGTGATTTTTTTCATACTTTTGATCATTGGACTCAGTAAAAATATTGAAAAAATATCATCACGTACAGTTTTTTCACAAACACTGATTCTATAGGTGTTAGGGCCAGGTGGACGGGCAGACCCAGGAGGTGGATCCACTGGGCCGAACACCTTAATGAAGGCAAGGGGTCCGGTAGCCGGAGCACTACGGGTAGCAGGACAGTCCGTGCAAAAGAGTGGAATGGAGAAGTCCCTGGGACCACGGAGTCACTGATGGTAGTCCGGGTGACGGAGCTCAGGTTCGGAGGCCGAGATGTCAGGCAGAGTCCGGAACCGATGGAGCGAGAGGACGGGTCACCACAGGGATCAGAGATGGTACGGACTGACGGGATGGCAGATAGTCAGCGTTCGGGGTTCGGGAATCGGCAGGACCGGATGGCGAGGCAGGAGCGGCTCTAGAAGAGAGATAGGTAAGTATATCACAGAGACACAAGGAGACCTGACTCCTAGCTTAGGAAACACGAAGAACAGGCCCCGCCCACTTGGACATTAAACCCCTTTATACCCTGTACCTGTGTGTTCAATTTCCTGTCAGTGGACGCTGGCCCTTTAATAGAGGGTCAATGACCGCGCGCGCGCCCTAATGCGCATGCGCGAGGCCCGGGTGCCAGAAGCCAGGGCAGGGAGCGGTGTATAGGAAGCAGGGGAGCCGGCCTGGAGCAGGGCTGCCGACGGGCGCCGGGAGCGGGGACCGGGCCGCCTGGGGACCGCAGGTGGTGGAGGCTGGAGACCGTGGAGCGGGGGATGTCTGCCAGAGGAGCCGGGGAGCGAAGCAGGGGACCCGGAGAGCGTGACAATAGGTTTCCAAAAGGTTAGAATTCTGAAAAGATTCCCTCCATACTTTTCTGAAGATGGTGCTCTAGTGTATTCAAGCGATGTTCCTGTGCTGATGGAAAATGTAACATTAAGTACAATGTGAGCGAGTGGAGACACGTCATTGTTTCATCCAAAAAGTCTGAAAGCTGTGCTACTGCTCAATGGCAGTAAGTATTCTTCAGTGTGTGTAGGGCATGTGTCGCGGGCAGAGGGGCCACGCACGCTACGCTCGGGTTCGGGGACTTCTGCTGCTGCTGCTGCTCGGTGGCTCGAGCGGAGGGCCAGATCCGGGGACTCGAGCAGCGCTCCTCGCCCACGAGTGAAAAGGGGGTGGTTTGTTTGGGGAGATAGTTAGTGACGTCACCCACAGGTCGTGGTGATAATGGGCACCACCACTGCTGGTGACGGGGATCCCGGGAGCGATGGCAGGGAGCAGCTAGGATGTTGGTTCCCCCTCCGTGGGTAGGGGTTGGTGATCCCGGGGCCCGGTGGCGGTACGGGGAGGCTGGATGGCTGGGGTGTACGTACCGAGGGAGCCCGTTTGCCCGCAGGCGCTGGCCCTTGGATCTCTAGCCTATGGCGGTGGCTTTTTATCCTCACGGTGTGGACGGTTGCCTTCTGTCGGGTCTTGGGTGTTAGGGAACCCCTGGGATTCCGGTCACTCTCGGATTTGACCATTGTCGGCGGCTCCTAGCCTGGTCAGGGTCCAATGGCCCTGCCTTTGTGCTTGGTACAGATCCGCTCACCGGTTCAGTTCCCCTCGGGTCACCGCCCGTCCCCGGTCCTACGGTTCAGCTGACTTGTACCACCTCCTGCAGACGGCCACCACCGTCTGCCGACCTTGCTGACAGTGCCTGGGCTCCTACCCAGACACTAACAGTTTCTGTCCTCTCACTTTCCACTACAAAACTAAACTAACTGCTTTTCCCGCCTCCAGGCCTGTGAACTCCTCGGTGGGTGGGGCCAACCGCCTGGCTCCGCCCCACCTGGTGTGGACATCAGACCCTGGAGGAGGCAACAAGGATTTTGTGTGACTGATGTAGACTATCCAGGGGAGGGGGTGTGTGTGATTTTGTGTTTGTGACTACCTGGCTAGTCCAGGGCGTCACACATGCTATGCACTTGGAAGAAAGCTGTGAGAATTTAGACTTTATTCTCAAGAAACTTAACTACAAGGAGCATGGATGGTCAATATGTGGTGGTCTAAAAATGTTCTCATTGCTTCTTGGGCAGCAAGGAGGATATATTAAATACCCATGCTGTTCTGCCTCATGGCAGCCTGCTAATAGTCATTCATTGAAATTTCTGTTACAACCCCTAGAGGTCATTGTTATTCTTTTGAATTGCTGAGTTTCCCTTTAAGCTAAATGTATTCTGGGTAAGGAATGCCTCCCTGAGCTGAGAAGAAGCCTGCAGCCATTTTCTCTTTGGATTTGTCAGGAAAGGACATGCCGACTTACCTCTCTGTACATTCACCCCTGCCTAGTGTAATCCGGTGAGCAAAGCAAATTACATGTGTTAGTGATAGAATCCTAGATGGAAGAGTGTAGTAAATGCATTGTACATTGTACTTCTACACCTTTAGTGTCATCCCTGTCTTGTTTGTCTAGATAAGATTTCTATGTATTGCAGATGCAGTGACCTTTCACCTACATTCTCGTAAGAACTGCATCTCATGTACTGTTATGCTATGTTAACTCTGTATTAACACTGTACTGACTGTAATCATTTTCTTGTTATAGTTTTTACCCGTATAAAACAGTATCTTGGATATACCGTATTCTGTCTTCAACTGCATCTTGGATATTCCTATATTCACTGTATATTCCATGTATACTGCAATCAAGTTCACGTTACCAGCTAATAAATCAAGGCTATTGAACTCCACAGTCTGTTTATTTGAAATGTGAACTAGGGTTTAGCTGTATGCTAGAGATTCACAGCATTACGTAAAAGAAGGCAGAACACATGCTTTTTGTGTGAATTGGAAAGCCAGGTTAGGACTCTTCACTGGAGCAAAAAAAATTGGCCAACAAGAACATCTTTGTAACCGGGACTCAAGAACATTGTTGCATAAAGCTTAGTTGATCCCACCTAAAGTTCTCTTGCCACCACTCCACTGTAAGCTTGGACTGATGAAGCTGTTTGTGAAAGCGCTACTGAAAGAAGGAGAGATGTTTAAGTACCTGTGTACCAAGTTTCAGGGACTGTCAGAATCAAGTCTGAAGGAAGGTGTGATGCCCTGGCAAAACCAGGTAGTTACAGATAGGCCCCCGCACAACACCTTTCCTCACTTAGGAAACACACAGCCGACCTGAAACCCTAGTCACCTAGGACCCTGAAGCCAGGACCGAAACCAGCGGCCTAGCTAATTAAATGATTGAGGGCAGGATTATAGGTCCTATCCCACCTAAAGTCCCTCAAAGAAGACAACAGCCCACTGATAGGGATAAGGCCACCGCCAGGGCCCTTAGATCCCACGGGCCAGCGCCTGCGGGCACGGCTCCTTAGGCCATATCCAGCCGGGAGCGGACTCCTGAGTTCCAGACCAGGCAGTCCACCATACACAAAAACAAGTGCAGAGTAAAGGACAGCGACCACCAGCCTGGGTGGGGGACCTGAATGCAACCGGCCGGGGCGGCAGGCCACCAGCACCTTTGGTTTACCGAAAGACTCGTGTGATTCATTTACTGTGAGTAACCAAACATCCCCCTGCTTGCTCAGGCGCGCCGGCCCTTGCCATCTCCATACCCTGCACAAAGACACTGGGCCCCGGGGCAATCATCCCTACACACGGAGGGGTTAACATCCAGCTGCCACTACATCTCTCCCGGGTATCCCATAACGGCAGCGGTGGTGTCCCACCTCACCACACACCGTTGGTGGCGTCACAAACTTAATACGGCCTAGCCCATACATCTACATTCCTCCTTTTATTCGACATGTCCGCGAGACCCCCGGGTCGAGCCACTCTCTTAGAAGGTCTGGATCCGACCAACGGCGGCTGCTGGCACAGGGGCAGCACAAAAGCATTTTTGTGGGTTCGGATATTCAGAAACCCATGAATGAAGGATGACGTGTTTTAAACAATAATGAAAACTGTTGAAAAAAGGGCTTGGGACTCTTTGAAAGAAGCAATAAATACGTTTCTAGGTAACAACAAAGAATCAAAATTTAAGTCCATCGTGGAGAACATGCTGAAACGTTTCAAAGCCTTGGGTTGTCTAATGAATTTGAAGTTACATTTTTTACATTCCTATTTGGACTACTTGTCTGAAAACCTTGGTGCTGGTGGGAAGAACAAGAAGGTTTTCATCGGAATATCAAGGAGATGGAACGACGATACCAAAGTAAATGAAACGTGAACATGATTGCCGGATGCTTCACAGAGAAGATCCACAGGCCTTCTATAAGAGAAAAGGGGGATTTAGAGAAAAGGAAAAAGTGCAAGAATAAATTTCTAATAAAGTTGCAGAATGACTGTACAATAAATAAATGTATTTTATATATAAAATTGTGAATATTTTTGGTTACAATAAGTATTTTTCTTGTTCATGTCACTTGTATGTAACTTCACACATGGATTGTACAAAATCAATATTTGATGGTTAAAAAAAAATATTTATTTTTTTTTTAAATCAGGACATTAGAAAACATAATAATCAGTCACTGGATTTGAAGTTTCATAAACCAAAATTTTACATAGCTGTGTAATTTGTCGGGCACCCACCGACAATAGAATAGCGCCAGATTTAGGAAGCTGGCTGAGGTCTGCAAAGTCTGTAGCCAGGTGACAAAATTGTCCAACCTGGGTTTCTTCCTTAAGTAGTCTCTGGTATGATGATATGGCATAATCCTGGCAGCCGGAGTCGAAATCCCTAGATTGCGGTTATGATCTCCAATCGGAATTGGAGCCCCTAGATTGAAGCCATGTAGCCAAGTGATCCTCTAGTTGAAGCCAAAGTCCCTAGACCGAGTCCACAAGGCATCAAGCTGCATGGATAATGTTCATTTAAATGATGTGGATAGAAAGACTGAAGATATCTACATGTAGTCTGAAATCCATCATGAATCAATACTATTTTACACAGTCATAAGCAGCCCATGGGCATTCACCTGCATTCAAACCAATAACAGCTCATAGACCAGACAATCCATCTACCACTGGACCAAAGACAGGAAGTTAAATCCACTGCCTGCGGTAACCAACTTAATCCTATAGGCTACTCACACAACAAACCCAACAGAAAGGAAAAAAACATGGCTTCGATTATCCATCCAATGAAAACGCATAACCATTGTGAGCCATTGGACAATGCAATTGGACACTTGGTGACATGGTGCACGGCCCAATGAATCAAGTCTTTACTTCATATTCACGGTTTAAGCCCTTGGGTTCTAATATGCCCAGAGTACATATCCAGAAAGATTCTCTTTCTTTGAGCTAAACACAAGTCAACAATACATTGTAAGCAGATTCTATTACCAGTCCCACACCATTTTGTGACGCATAATCACACAGTGATCCAATTAAGATTCCAAGTCATCGAACATGTCCAAGCCATACGCAGAGGAGGCAATAGAATTAGGAAGCTCAAAGAAAGGGAATCTTTCTGGATATATACTCTGGGCACATTGGAACCCAAAGGCTTAAACCATGAATATGAAGTACAGACTTGATTCATTGGGCCATGCATGGACATAATGGACATAATTCTAATAGGCAGGACAGGTAATAAGGAGCACAAGTTATATGCTAAAATGTGTTGTGTGACAAGACAGACACAGGAAAGGACATGATAACAGGTGTAGGGACCAACAAGGTGAGACAAGGGGTATCAGGATAGGGTCAAGTAGGTATGAATGTAGTAATGGGGCAGGCATAGAGAATTGTATGTGAATGTGAATTACAATAAATCACTAAGGAAAGGAATATGTGAGTGTGTGCCTAATGTAAACTAATATTGTACTGGCAAAATTATAGATGGAAAGGGAGAAGGGGAGGGGGGAGAGAGGAGGCTGTAATTGACTACAAGGGTATGAGTTATGAGTGATCATAGGGATAGTGTTACATAAGTGGAAATACCTATGGAGGACCGGATGTGTAAGCGCATACCTTATACAAACCTATAGAGTGCTGATGGGTGAGAGTGTGATGTTAGATATAAGACATCCTATAGTGAATAGTGAGCCGTAATCAAGTGCAACAGGGATATTTCACGTGACTATGGGAACCTGGAAGGTAAAGAAAGGGGAGAAAAAACTGTTAGACAAGGTAATCAGACATAATGTAACCAGTTGATCAGACATGATCACCTGGTTTGAGACCCCCTGCCTTACACTATATAGATATCATGTTCATTCCCCATCTATCTTGCTCAGGAGAGCATCTCCCTCCCCCGGCACCAAGAGCAGCTCATACTGAATTGTTACATTGACTAGTAACACTGCACACAGAAATGCACCTTAATATTCCACTGTTAACCCTTTCCTCCCAGCAGTAACACACAACTCCTCACCTTGATATCATGGTGATTTATGGTCAGAATGACTTCAATGCGATCAGTGATTTCTATTCTAGCTCTGCTCACATAGATTTTATATCCACACTCAACTATAGGCCGTTCTTCATATTTTGGGGGCTTTTAGTCAGATATACTAGTTTGTGCCTGTATAGTATTGGTGTAGATGGGAGTGTAGGGCATGGGTTACATGGCACTGTGGTGGAATACTGATGGGAGGTATTGGTGCTGTGTTTGATGCTTCTACTGGGTATTTTCCTACAAATACTGGAACAGCTCACTGCTTAGAATGATCCTTCCCAGCTCTATAATATATTATATATACCCCACAATGCAGGCTCACACACACATTTGTCTCAAGTGTGTTGTAGGGACACAGATACAGTCTTGGTCATGTGACTAAAGGCTACTTTACACACTGCGATATCGGTCCCGATATCGCTAGTGTGGGTACCCGCCCCCATCTGTTGCGCGACACGGGCAAATCGCTGCCCATGCCGCACAACACCGACCAGACCCGTCACACATACTTACCTGCCCGGCGACGTCGCTGTGTCCGGCGAACCGCCTCCTTTCTAAGGGGGCGGTCCGTGCGGCGTCACAGCGACGTCACTGAGCGACCGCCCAATAGCAGCGGAGGGGCGGAGATGAGTGGCCGGAACATCCCGCCCACCTCCTTCCTTCCTCATAGCGGCTGGGAGGCAGGTAAGGAGAGGTTCCTCGTTTCTGCGGTGTCACACGGAGCGATGTGTGCTACCGCAGGAGCGACGAACTACATCGTTACTGCTGCAGTAACGATAATCGAGAATGGAGACCCATGTCACCGATGAGCGATTTTGCACGTTTTTGCAACGATGCAAAATCGCTCATCGGTATCACACGCAGCAACATCGCTAATGCGGCCGGATGTGCGTCACAAATTCCGTGACCCCAACGACTCCGCATTAGCGATGTCGCAGCGTGTAAAGCCCCCTTTAGTGGGAGTGGTGTACAGGGTCTTAGCAGTAAAGAGTATTCCATATTTCTGCCAGATACCCACAGAGATATTGAAATCTGAAAAAAGAGACTTCTGCTCATTGAAGGTAAGAACTACTCACATAGCGTTCAGCTCCACAGCAAACGAGTGCTCTAGCACTGGCATCTCAGCAGGGATATTCCCCTACTACACATGTGTGTCTAGGTCACTGTGACAGTTTACAGGACATAACTCAGGGCACCTAGACAGAAGGCAGAGGGACTACTTTCTATTTCTGGTGTAGAGCTTAGTACAATATATATATATTTATACTATTACATGGGACACATGTACCTTGTATTACCATTATTCGCTGTATATGAACCCCTTTTCTCCGGGCATTATTTGTCTATAGCATTTTTCACGAACCTGAGGCAACTGAGAACCCTTCAGTGAAGGAATTCCACTAACCCTCACAATACCTACCAGGGGCCTCCCTGCAGTAACTCAGGTAGTTGTACCCATTCTCTTTCCGCATTCTATGTGTTCTTCTTCTTTCTTCTTTTTTTTCTTTTTTCTTCTTTTTATTTCTATCATGTAGTTCAGGGGTTTATAGATATATGTCCTGCATCTCATATTTCCTTTAGTGGTGCTTCTTACCCATTCTCATATCATTTACCCTAGTATTTCATGATCCTGAGGCGACTGAGAACCCTTTAATAAAGGAATCCTTTTTCACCTGAATTGTCAAGTGATACTTACCAGTGACTATCACGTAATGTTACAGGTAGTTCCATTTTCTTCCTCTTCTTTCTCTCCTTTCTTCTTTGTCACACGGTCCATTGTGTTATAGCCCACGTGTCATGATAACACTTGTACCATCTTTTCATTTAGATTCCACCTACAATTATTTACCGATTCCAGTTCTGGAATAGGCTTTCATCATCTACTCACTAGAATTCTCAAGTTCATAAGGTACTGAGACATATACATGTTCACACCATTATAAAGAACAAAGTATAAACATTGAGGTTTTTCTCACACCCATGTTCCTGTGTTCTTTGATATGATATGTGTTCATTTCCTTCACTATATAGGATTGCAAGTTTTCCATTTGTACCTTAATGGCAATGACGCTATACAATTGAACACATATCATCCTGTTATCCATATAGGTGTGTATTTACCTGCTTGACTATTTTTGGCTGTTTGATCCAGAATGTTTCTCCAGATAGGTCATGTGGAAATTTTCTTTCCTCAGTACAAATGTTTTCACTATGGCTTTGGAAAATTTTTTTGTATGTGCATCATGGTCATTTGACCCATTGTACTCTCAAGTAGCAATATATTGTACTGTTATGTTGTACTATGTACTAATTACGTGTTTATATGGTTTTGTAACCCTTTATGATCTTAGATAACTTTATCCTTGATAAAGACCTAAAAACAAGCTCGAAACGTTGGATGAATTATCCTTTTGCACAAATAAAGAATTTTCAGCATTCTAAGAGTTCTTTTCTTACGTTATTGATCACTATAGTGTGCCAGAGCTATTTCTATTGAATTGACTCTTATTTTTTCTGACCACCTGCTATATACACAGTGAGCCAGACATATTCAATTTTCATTCAGAAGGCAGAGGGAAGCCTTAGCAGCTGAGCCTATATCTTGGCTTGTGAGCATTAGAACAGGCCGGCGATTACAGGGTAACATGAAAAATGTCCAGCTTGCATTATGACTAGAACATGACAATATCCTTTTAAGTACTAACCTATGATGCGTTCCTAAGCAGTTGATGTTATATGTTCTACATTTCATTTTCTGCATACTTTCCAAGTAGTAGAATTTGCAGAGCAAAAACAAGGAGAATGGTGCTTTTTGCAGCCGCCGCCCACTGCAATGAATCTGAATAACTCCTCCTTTTGGGCACAAGCACCTCCCCTCCCCCTTGCAGTCTTTCCAATTCATGATACAAAAAGACGGACGGACAGGACAGGACAGGACCATCTGCCTGACTTTCCGTCACTGCCACCCTTTGCCATCCTTGCCCGTAGAAAGCCCTTTCATCATCCCCAAACCCTAATCTTTTCCCTTCCCTTCCCAGCTGCGTCTCACTCCCTTTCATTAGGAAGTGAGCGCAGCCTTTTCTCCGTTCTGCACATGCGCGACGTTAAACACAAATGCGCAGGCGTGCGTTCCATTAGCCTCACTGCATTCCACTCCCATACAGGAAGTGGGCACAGCTATTACTACGGTCGCACATAAAAGAACCCACGGCCACCACTGCACATAGCTGACTCCACCACAGGACACCCACTTCTACACCAACGCAGGTAAGACAGGATCGGCACCTCTATGCTCCCGTTACAATCAGGCTCAGTCACCATGTGATAACGCTCTCAACTCTTTAGTTGCAGGCTCCCCTTGCTTCACCTCCACTGGCTGTGCTGCCATTTCCTCTCCCACCTGGAAGGTATACTTTATTCCACTATTTTCCTGTTTCTCTCTTCCCCCTTTTCCCATAACCTACTTTTATCTGCATTTGTGGGGTATCTATATGCTATTTACATCATAGTTTTATTCATTAATATGGAAGGGAAGAGTGCCCATGAGAGTGTTGAACTGCGGAGAGCAAAAGATTAAGCTGCTCCGATTTGCCACCATTGATAAGCTGTTCTCAGTAGATACACATGCTATCCAAACAGCAGCATCCACCATTGCTTCAGCCCACCCATTCAGTGACAGCTCACCAAGTCAGCCAGAGGAGTGGTGTAAGGAATTACACGTAGGCACTGACTCCACACCTTCACATCACAAGAAGGGGGTCTACAGGCTAGTGCAAGAATACGAGCAAGTCTTCAGCAAACATCCGCTAGACTTTTGAAAAATAAAAGGGGTCAAACACTACATCCCCACAAGTGTACACCCACCCATCAAAGAGAGATATAAGCCAAATCTACCTGCACATTACCAGTGTACCAAGGACATGTTGAGCAACATGAAGGAGGCTGGGGTTATCCGTGACAGTTGTAGCCTCTGGGCAGCTCCGTTGGTCCTGTTAAAGAAGAAGGACAGCACCACTCCCCTGTATTGAGGAATAGCTAGCTGCATTGACAACTGCAAATTATTTTTCTACCCTTGATCTCACTAGTCACTATTGGCAAGTGTCCGTTGCTGAGGCAGACCGGGAGAAGACCGCCTTTGCCACCCCGATGGGTCTCTGCGAGTTCAAAAGCATGCCCTTCGAGCTGTGCAATTTGCCAGGAACCTTCCAGAGGCTGATGGAATGCTGCTTGGGACACCGAAACTTTGAAACGGTACTGCTATACCTTTATGATGTTATTGTTTATTCTAACGCAAACAAGATTTTAGGGTGTATAAAAAGGGAGATTAGATCCGATGATCCCAACGTATTGTTACCCCTCTATAAATCACTTGTAAGGCCACATCTGGAATATGGGGTAAAGTCCTGAGCAGGTTGATAACCATTGGTTTGAGCATGGTAGGGTGTAGTACGCATCTTCCTGCATCGGTAAAAGCTGCAGAAGTCCTTGAAGATTTCCGCTTCAAAGGCAGTGCCTTGATCTGTGAGGACTCTCTCTGAGTAGCCATGAGGTCTGCATAAGTGTGCTTGGAAGACCTTCGCTGCAGTATGGGCCATTAGATCTTTGACTTGTACCACAACCATAAATCTCGAGTAGTTGTCTACCATCGTAAGTGCATACGTGAGCTCACCTCGATATTCTGCAACAAAACTCCCTTTTTCGATTTCAGTTTCAGCAAACACTCCTCTTCCTGTAGAAAATATTTATCATTACCTAAGACAGTCATTCTAATGCATGACAATATTAAGGCAATTTAGTTAAAACTTGTTTTAACTCACCTTTAAGGGGATTGATGTATTTCATGGTCAATCCAGGTTTGTCAGTGATGGCACTGACATAATGTATGGCGTCTTTTTCGGGCGTTATCCTTTGCCTTTTCATTGTGAAAATCCAGTTGCCTATATCAAAGCAAATTCTACTACTTGGAAAGTATGCAGAAAATGAAATGTAGAACATATAACATCAACTGCTTAGGAACGCATCATAGGTTAGTACTTAAAAGGATATTGTCATGTTCTAGTCATAATGCAAGCTGGACATTTTTCATGTTACCCTGTAATCGCCGGCCTGTTCTAATGCTCACAAGCCAAGATATAGGCTCAGCTGCTAAGGCTTCCCTCTGCCTTCTGAATGAAAATTGAATATGTCTGGCTCACTGTGTATATAGCAGGTGCTCAGAAAAAATAAGAGTCAATTCAATAGAAATAGCTCTGGCACACTATAGTGATCAATAACGTAAGAAAAGAACTCTTAGAATGCTGAAAATTCTTTATTTGTGCAAAAGGATAATTCATCCAACGTTTCGAGCTTGTTTTTAGGTCTTTATCAAGGATAAAGTTATCTAAGATCATAAAGGGTTACAAAACCATATAAACACGTAATTAGTACATAGTACAACATAACAGTACAATATATTGCTACTTGAGAGTACAATGGGTCAAATGACCATGATGCACATACAAAAAAATTTTCCAAAGCCATAGTGAAAACATTTGTACTGAGGAAAGAAAATTTCCACATGACCTATCTGGAGAAACATTCTGGATCAAACAACCAAAAATAGTCAAGCAGGTAAATACACACCTATATGGATAACAGGATGATATGTGTTCAATTGTATAGCGTCATTGCCATTAAGGTACAAATGGAAAACTTGCAATCCTATATAGTGAAGGAAATGAACACATATCATATCAAAGAACACAGGAACATGGGTGTGAGAAAAACCTCAATGTTTATACTTTGTTCTTTATAATGGTGTGAACATGTATATGTCTCAGTACCTTATGAACTTGAGAATTCTAGTGAGTAGATGATGAAAGCCTATTCCAGAACTGGAATCGGTAAATAATTGTAGGTGGAATCTAAATGAAAAGATGGTACAAGTGTTATCATGACACGTGGGCTATAACACAATGGACCGTGTGACAAAGAAGAAAGGAGAGAAAGAAGAGGAAGAAAATGGAACTACCTGTAACATTACGTGATAGTCACTGGTAAGTATCACTTGACAATTCAGGTGAAAAAGGATTCCTTTATTAAAGGGTTCTCAGTCGCCTCAGGATCATGAAATACTAGGGTAAATGATATGAGAATGGGTAAGAAGCACCACTAAAGGAAATATGAGATGCAGGACATATATCTATAAACCCCTGAACTACATGATAGAAATAAAAAGAAGAAAAAAGAAAAAAAAGAAGAAAGAAGAAGAACACATAGAATGCGGAAAGAGAATGGGTACAACTACCTGAGTTACTGCAGGGAGGCCCCTGGTAGGTATTGTGAGGGTTAGTGGAATTCCTTCACTGAAGGGTTCTCAGTTGCCTCAGGTTCGTGAAAAATGCTATAGACAAATAATGCCCGGAGAAAAGGGGTTCATATACAGCGAATAATGGTAATACAAGGTACATGTGTCCCATGTAATAGTATAAATATATATATATTGTACTAAGCTCTACACCAGAAATAGAAAGTAGTCCCTCTGCCTTCTGTCTAGGTGCCCTGAGTTATGTCCTGTAAACTGTCACAGTGACCTAGACACACATGTGTAGTAGGGGAATATCCCTGCTGAGATGCCAGTGCTAGAGCACTCGTTTGCTGTGGAGTTGAACGCTATGTGAGCAGTTCTTACCTTCAATGAGCAGAAGTCTCTTTTTTCAGATTTCAATATCTCTGTGGGTATCTGGCAGAAATATGGAATACTCTTTACTGCTAAGACCCTGTACACCACTCCCACTAAAGGGGGCTTTACACGCTGCGACATCGCTAATGCGGAGTCGTTGGGGTCACGGAATTTGTGACGCACATCCGGCCGCATTAGCGATGTTGCTGCGTGTGATACCGATGAGCGATTTTGCATCGTTGCAAAAACGTGCAAAATCGCTCATCGGTGACATGGGTCTCCATCCTCGATTATCGTTACTGCAGCAGTAACGATGTAGTTCGTCGCTCCTGCGGTAGCACACATCGCTCCGTGTGACACCGCAGAAACGAGGAACCTCTCCTTACCTGCCTCCCAGCCGCTATGAGGAAGGAAGGAGGTGGGCGGGATGTTCCGGCCACTCATCTCCGCCCCTCCGCTGCTATTGGGCGGTCGCTCAGTGACGTCGCTGTGACGCCGCACGGACCGCCCCCTTAGAAAGGAGGCGGTTCGCCGGACACAGCGACGTCGCCGGGCAGGTAAGTATGTGTGACGGGTCTGGTCGGTGTTGTGCGGCATGGGCAGCGATTTGCCCGTGTCGCGCAACAGATGGGGGCGGGTACCCACACTAGCGATATCGGGACCGATATCGCAGTGTGTAAAGTAGCCTTTAGTCACATGACCAAGACTGTATCTGTGTCCCTACAACACACTTGAGACAAATGTGTGTGTGAGCCTGCATTGTGGGGTATATATAATATATTATAGAGCTGGGAAGGATCATTCTAAGCAGTGAGCTGTTCCAGTATTTGTAGGAAAATACCCAGTAGAAGCATCAAACACAGCACCAATACCTCCCATCAGTATTCCACCACAGTGCCATGTAACCCATGCCCTACACTCCCATCTACACCAATACTATACAGGCACAAACTAGTATATCTGACTAAAAGCCCCCAAAATATGAAGAACGGCCTATAGTTGAGTGTGGATATAAAATCTATGTGAGCAGAGCTAGAATAGAAATCACTGATCGCATTGAAGTCATTCTGACCATAAATCACCATGATATCAAGGTGAGGAGTTGTGTGTTACTGCTGGGAGGAAAGGGTTAACAGTGGAATATTAAGGTGCATTTCTGTGTGCAGTGTTACTAGTCAATGTAACAATTCAGTATGAGCTGCTCTTGGTGCCGGGGGAGGGAGATGCTCTCCTGAGCAAGATAGATGGGGAATGAACATGATATCTATATAGTGTAAGGCAGGGGGTCTCAAACCAGGTGATCATGTCTGATCAACTGGTTACATTATGTCTGATTACCTTGTCTAACAGTTTTTTCTCCCCTTTCTTTACCTTCCAGGTTCCCATAGTCACGTGAAATATCCCTGTTGCACTTGATTACGGCTCACTATTCACTATAGGATGTCTTATATCTAACATCACACTCTCACCCATCAGCACTCTATAGGTTTGTATAAGGTATGCGCTTACACATCCGGTCCTCCATAGGTATTTCCACTTATGTAACACTATCCCTATGATCACTCATAACTCATACCCTTGTAGTCAATTACAGCCTCCTCTCTCCCCCCCTCCCCTTCTCCCTTTCCATCTATAATTTTGCCAGTACAATATTAGTTTACATTAGGCACACACTCACATATTCCTTTCCTTAGTGATTTATTGTAATTCACATTCACATACAATTCTCTATGCCTGCCCCATTACTACATTCATACCTACTTGACCCTATCCTGATACCCCTTGTCTCACCTTGTTGGTCCCTACACCTGTTATCATGTCCTTTCCTGTGTCTGTCTTGTCACACAACACATTTTAGCATATAACTTGTGCTCCTTATTACCTGTCCTGCCTATTAGAATTATGTCCATTATGTCCATGCATGGCCCAATGAATCAAGTCTGTACTTCATATTCATGGTTTAAGCCTTTGGGTTCCAATGTGCCCAGAGTATATATCCAGAAAGATTCCCTTTCTTTGAGCTTCCTAATTCTATTGCCTCCTCTGCGTATGGCTTGGACATGTTCGATGACTTGGAATGTTAATTGGATCACTGTGTGATTATGCGTCACAAAATGGTGTGGGACTGGTAATAGAATCTGCTTACAATGTATTGTTGACTTGTGTTTAGCTCAAAGAAAGAGAATCTTTCTGGATATGTACTCTGGGCACATTAGAACCCAAGGGCTTAAACCGTGAATATGAAGTAAAGACTTGATTCATTGGGCCGTGCACCATGTCACCAAGTGTCCAATTGCATTGTCCAATGGCTCACAATGGTTATGCGTTTTCATTGGATGGATAATCGAAGCCATGTTTTTTTCCTTTCTGTTGGGTTTGTTGTGTGAGTAGCCTATAGGATTAAGTTGGTTACCGCAGGCAGTGGATTTAACTTCCTGTTTTTGGTCCAGTGGTAGATGGATTGTCTGGTCTATGAGCTGTTATTGGTTTGAATGCAGGTGAATGCCCATGGGCTGCTTATGACTGTGTAAAATAGTATTGATTCATGATGGATTTCAGACTACATGTAGATATTTTCAGTCTTTCTATCCACATCATTTAAATGAACATTATCCATGCAGCTTGAAATCCATCCAATAAGAGAAGCAACCTTGTACAACCAATCTGATAAGGGCACAGTATATCCTAAGGGAAGGTTATGGCGGATGCAGGAAGATGCGCACTACACCCTACCATGCTCAAACCAATGGTTATCAACCTGCTCAGGACTTTACCCCATATTCCAGATGTGGCCTTACAAGTGATTTATAGAGGGTTAACAATACGTTGGGATCACCGGATCTAATCTCCCTTTTTATACACCCTAAAATCTTGTTTGCTTTAGAATAAACAATAACATCATAAAGGTATAAGATGACGCCATTATTAGCGTCACCATACCGCTACTCTGCCTTCTAAAACGGTCTCTGCTCAAAACCAAACATGATGCATTGCAGGCGGAGCGCGATGAGTTGCAGCAAGAAACAGTAGTGGGTGTGGGTGATAACACACAGCCCAGCCTCGTCTCATCACAACGTGCAGTGGAGGACTATGACGAGGAGGAGGATGAAGACATGGAGCAAATCTCCGGCCAAATTGAGGATATGACATGCACACCAGTCATATCCTTGGTTCAGCGTGGCTGGCCAGAGGACAGGGTAGATGAGGAGGAGGAGGAGGAGGAGGAGGAGGACAGCATGTTCAGTCAACGTGTTGGTCAGGCTACTGAAGTCCTGGCTGTTAAGAGTCTGGCGCACATGGCTGACTTTATGGTAAGCTGCCTGTCTCGTGACCCTCGCGTTAAGAACATCTTGGCCGACAATCATTACTGGTTGGTAACACTGTTAGACCCACGCTACAAGGAGAACTTTATGTCTCTTATTCCCGAGGCGGAGAGGTCAACCAAAATGCAGCAGTTCCGGAAGGCCATAGTCACGGAAGTAGGCAAAGCATTCCCCTCACAAAACGCTAGCGGCATAGGTCAGGAATCAGTGGACAACCAAGGCGTACAGCCGAGAGAGGCACAAGTCCAATCCGCCAGAGGTAGGGGAACAGTCTTTAAGATGTGGGACAGTTTTCTCAGCCCCTCACGTACCACAGCCCCTGAGGTGCGGGGTAGTGCCACAAGAAATCCTAAGTTTGCCCAGATGCTCAAGGAGTACCTTGCAGATCGAACAACTGTACTCCGACATTCCTCTGTGCCTTACAATTATTGGGTATCCAAGGTGGACACGTGGCATGAATTGGCTCTCTACGCCTTGGAAGTCCTGGCCTGCCCTGCCGCTAGCGTTTTGTCAGAGCATGTTTTTAGTGCCGCAGGTGGAATCATTACAGATAAACGCACCCGCCTGTCAACTGAAAATGCTGACAGGCTGACTCTGATCAAGATGAACAAGGGTTGGATTGGGCCAGACTTCACCACACCACCAGCAAATGAGAGCGGAATTTAAAGTTTGTAACGGGAATTTGCCATGTACCTCCAGTCACCCATGGGTACACACTTCTGGACTTTGGATAATCGCTGGACTGCTCCTCCTTCTCCTCATGCGCCACCATGATGACCGTTACAAGAGTTAGGCCTTTGTTTCAGGTATACCCCCAGTGGTAAATTTTTTCGCCCATTCTTTGCAGAATGGACATTACAACGACAGGAGACCCGCTCCTTTGCAATGGGAACAATGTTTTGAGGCCCTCATGCACGTCTCTATGCAGGGACAACGTGGAGCCTCCCAATTTTTGGCTGCCCTGCCAAAGGGCTATACTATAATACACCCACTTCCTGACAATGGACACTTAATGTTTTGAGGCCCTCATGCACGTCTCTATCCAGGGACAACGTGGAGCCTCCCAATTTTTGGCTGCCCTGCCAAAGGGCTATACTACAAAAGACCCACTTCCTGACAATGGACACTTAATGTTTTGAGGCCCTCATGCACGTCTCTATCCAGGGACAACGTGGAGCCTCCCAATTTTTGGCTGCCCTGCCTAAGGGCTATACTATAATACACCCACTTCCTGACAATGGACACTTAATGTTTTGAGGCCCTCATGCACGTCTCTATCCAGGGACAACGTGGAGCCTCCCAATTTTTGGCTGCCCTGCCAAAGGGCTATACTACAAAAGACCCACTTCCTGACAATGGACACTTAATGTTTTGAGGCCCTCATGCACGTCTCTATCCAGGGACAACGTGGAGCCTCCCAATTTTTGGCTGCCCTGCCTAAGGGCTATACTATAATACACCCACTTCCTGACAATGGACACTTAATGTTTTGAGGCCCTCATGCACGTCTCTATCCAGGGACAACGTGGAGCCTCCCAATTTTTGGCTGCCCTGCCAAAGGGCTATACTATAATACACCCACTTCCTGACAATGGACACTTAATGTTTTGAGGCCCTCATGCACGTCTCTATCCAGGGACAACGTGGAGCCTCCCAATTTTTGGCTGCCCTGCCAAAGGGCTATACTACAAAAGACCCACTTCCTTCCAATGGGCACTTCAGGTTTACAGGCCCTCATGCACGTCTCTATCCAGGGACAACGTGGAGCCTCCCAATTTTTGGCTGCCCTGCCTAAGGGCTATACTATAATACACCCACTTCCTGACAATGGACACTTAATGTTTTGAGGCCCTCATGCATGTCTCTATCCAGGGACAACGTGGAGCCTCCCAATTTTTGGCTGCCCTGCCAAAGGGCTATACTACAAAAGACCCACTTCCTTCCAATGGGCACTTCAGGTTTACAGGCCCTCATGCACGTCTCTATCCAGGGACAACGTGGAGCCTCCCAATTTTTGGCTGCCCTGCCAAAGGGCTATACTACAAAAGACCCACTTCCTTCCAATGGGCACTTCAGGTTTACAGGCCCTCATGCACGTCTCTATCCAGGGACAACGTGGAGCCTCCCAATTTTTGGCTGCCCTGCCTAAGGGCTATACTATAATACACCCACTTCCTGACACTGGACACTTAATGTTTTGAGGCCCTCATGCACGTCTCTATCCAGGGACAACGTGGAGCCTCCCAATTTTTGGCTGCCCTGCCTAAGGGCTATACTACAATAGACCCACTTCCTTACAATGGGCACTTCAGGTTTACAGGCCATCATGCACGTCTGTATGCAGGGGCATTGGTGAACCTCACAATTTTGGACTGCCCTGGCAAAGGAAAATACTACAAAGACTCAGTTCCTCAAAATGGGCACATTAGACTCAGAGGCCTTTATGCACGTCTCTTCTCAGGGACATCGGAGTGCCACACAATGTTTTACGTAAAATCTTTCATGTATTGATCTCAAAAAGTAACATACATTAGCTCTATCTCACTATTGGGTATGTGCCCTTAACATTTCCGCTATGAAAAATCATTTTGGTGTCATTTTGGAAGGTTTTCTGGTGAGTCCGTAAAAATGGCGTAAAACGTGGACAAAATTATTCACAGCTGTGACTTTTGAGTGATAAATGCTTCAAGGGGTCTTCCCCATGCTGTTGCCATGTCATTTGAGCACTCTTCGGAGACTTTTGTGCCATTTTTAGGGTTTCTACATGCTGCCGGTGGTCATTTCACAAAAATACTCGGGTCTCCCATAGGATAACATTGGGCTCGGTGCTCGGGCCGAGTACACGAGTATCTTGGGAGGCTCGGCCCGAGCTTCGAGCACCCGAGCTTTTTAGTACTCGCTCATCACTACTAAGTGAGTTACTGCAGGGAGGCCCCTGGTTGGTATTGTGAGGGTTAGTGGAATTCCTTCACTGAAGGGTTCTCAGTTGCCTCAGGTTCGTGAAAAATAGGTGCCCTGAGTTATGTCCTGTAAACTGTCACAGCGACCCAGACACACATGTGTAGTAGGGGAATATCCCTGCTGAGATGCCAGTGCTAGAGCACTCGTTTGCTGTGGAGTTGAACGCTATGTGAGCAGTTCTTACCTTCAATGAGCAGAAGTCTCTTTTTTCAGATTTCAATATCTCTGTGGGTATCTGGCAGAAATATGGAATACTCTTTACTGCTAAGACCCTGTACACCACTCCCACTAAAGGGGGCTTTACACGCTGCGACATCGCTAATGCGGAGTCGTTGGGGTCACGGAATTTGTGACGCACATCCGGCCGCATTAGCGATGTTGCTGCGTGTGACACCGATGAGCGATTTTGCATCGTTGCAAAAACGTGCAAAATCGCTCATCGGTGACATGGGTCTCCATTCTCGATTATCGTTACTGCAGCAGTAACGATGTAGTTCGTCGCTCCTGCGGCAGCACACATCGCTCCGTGTGACACCGCAGAAACGAGGAACCTCTCCTTACCTGCCTCCCAGCCGCTATGAGGAAGGAAGGAGGTGGGCGGGATGTTCCGGCCACTCATCTCCGCCCCTTCGCTGCTATTGGGCGGTCGCTCAGTGACGTCGCTGTGACGCCGCACGGACCGCCCCCTTAGAAAGGAGGCGGTTCGCCGGTCACAGCGACGTCGCCGGGCAGGTAAGTATGTGTGACGGGTCTGGTCGGTGTTGTGCAGCATGGGCAGCGATTTGCCCGTGTCGCGCAACAGATGGGGGCGGGTATCCACACTAGCGATATCGGGACCGATATCGCAGTGTGTAAAGTAGCCTTTAATAAACTGTGTAAAGGATTTTAAGTAAAAATCCACAATAAACCAGCGCTAGATGGGTTTTTATAATTTTATTAATAGACCACAAATAAAAAAATTTTTGCTATCCTTGTTTCAAGACAGAGTATTTGATAATATACAATACACTGATTATTACTAAAACCAAGGACCACATAAAACAAGGACCACATAAAATAAAAAATGAAAGTAATGAGAATAAAATTCTTTTGTATAACCAATTAACTTCGAGGTGATACAATATTCACATTGATTTAGTTTTACCAGTCTAATGTAATGCCCCGGCCGGTGGCATATATTTTGTTTGGTTAATAATTTAGACTTATACAATGAAAGATGTACTATACCACCCCTGGCTAACTTACAAGTTTTAAGTTGTACAATATAAGTTTGCGACGTTATATTCGCCCCCAGGGCCTGGGGGAATAAACCTCACAACAACTTGACCGCAAAAAACACCCCGGATTTCTCCGTTGATTAGGCTGGAACCGCTATGTACAGGATTGACCTGTTAGACTTCCAGAGCGGACGTTTTGAGGCCAGTGGCCGCGACTAGTGCTGGCTCTGGGGGAGATGTATGGTTACCGACATCCCTCTTTACAGAGCCTTTATAACACTTCACAAGGCCACAAACCAGCCGGTCCCGTATTCTCCCAAATGTACTTTCGAAATCAAGCAGTACGAAGCCACTGAAAGCACCAAGATGTTGGCTGCGGACAACAATAAGATCAGCGGTAACTACTCAGCCTCTCCAGCGGGCAGTCCAGACCGTATCCAGTGTCAGCTGACTGATTCCACACAGGAGGAAGTTGCTTGGCAGGTTAGCACCACACAAGGCTCCGATCCGCTTCCAAACGAGCAATGCAGAACCGCTGGAGGTACCAATGTATCCTGGTTGCAGACAAAGGAAATGTCAGCGGTAACCTCTCAACCTCTCCAGCAGGCAATCCGTACCGTGTCCAGTGGAAGCCGGTTGATTCCACACGAGGGAGAGATTACTTGGCAGGTTATCACCGCACAGGTGAGGTAGGCAAAAACAGAGTCCTGATCCGACGCGCGTTTCGGGGGCGTGTAACGGCCCCCTTCCTCAAGGATAACTCAGCTGTTGCCTAGAGCACTATTTATGCATACATTTAATTGGTTATAATTTGCATAAAATTAAACAATGTTTAAATTCAACCAACATTCAATGACCACTACATATATCAATTTGTGAAAGACCGTTCATAATAGCCATATAATATAATTATGTGCAAAGGTTTTTCTAAAGGTTTTTCTAAAAAGACCTATATATAGCCTTGCTTGTATCATCATATACTGGGAAGACAATGTGTATATATGCATATGCTTTTTTTCAACAATAAATTTAACAAAAGGACATCATAAAGGTGTAATATAAATTTGCTATAATATGAAAAGCCCCTTATATCTACATCAACCTTGGGCAAGTGAAGCACCAATTTTAATATATATTATGCATATATACACATATATCTCCATGACAATCGCTTTTTTTTTTTTTTTTTTTTTTTTCCTTCTCTCCGTATTATTATCAGTACCTATTACTCCTCTACCTATAAAAATATAAATTAATTAAAAGCAAACAGTTCTATATCATTATTGAGTCCATATGGTTTCAAGGTGTTCAATTCAAAAATCCATTGGCTTTCTGCTCGTGACATTTTTTTAATGAAATCGCCACCTCTCCAATCCTTAGTTATTTTTTGTACGCCCCATACTTGGGATCCTTTAAAGGACCCTCCATGTTTTAACACATAATGTCTGGATAGGGGGTGCTTAGTACATTTATTTTTAACACTTCTAATGTGCTCACCCACTCTTTTCCATAGGGGTCTAATAGTTCTCCCAATGTATTTTTTCTGACAGGGACATTGAATGCAATATACTACTCCCTTTGATTGACATGTAATAAATTCTCTAATCATGACTTCTGACTGCCCCTGTAAGAAGGATTTCCGTGAAATATTTTTTGTATTCTTACATACTATACAGCTTTTGCATGGAAAAAAACCTTTCAGGCCAAATAATCCTCCCTTATTAGGTGCTGTAAGATTACGTATGGTGGGTGCCACTAAATTGCCAATATTGTTTGCCTTCCTATATATGAATATAACGTCGCAAACTTATATTGTACAACTTAAAACTTGTAAGTTAGCCAGGGGTGGTATAGTACATCTTTCATTGTATAAGTCTAAATTATTAACCAAACAAAATATATGCCACCGGCCGGGGCATTACATTAGACTGGTAAAACTAAATCAATGTGAATATTGTATCACCTCGAAGTTAATTGGTTATACAAAAGAATTTTATTCTCATTACTTTCATTTTTTATTTTATGTGGTCCTTGTTTTATGTGGTCCTTGGTTTTAGTAATAATCAGTGTATTGTATATTATCAAATACTCTGTCTTGAAACAAGGATAGCAAAAAATTTTTTATTTGTGGTCTATTAATAAAATTATAAAAACCCATCTAGCGCTGGTTTATTGTGGATTTTTACTTAAAATCCTTTACACAGTTTATTAAAGGCTACTTTACACACTGCGATATCGGTCCCGATATCGCTAGTGTGGATACCCGCCCCCATCTGTTGCGCGACACGGGCAAATCGCTGCCCATGCTGCACAACACCGACCAGACCCGTCACACATACTTACCTGCCCGGCGACGTCGCTGTGACCGGCGAACCGCCTCCTTTCTAAGGGGGCGGTCCGTGCGGCGTCACAGCGACGTCACTGAGCGACCGCCCAATAGCAGCGGAGGGGCGGAGATGAGTGGCCGGAACATCCCGCCCACCTCCTTCCTTCCTCATAGCGGCTGGGAGGCAGGTAAGGAGAGGTTCCTCGTTTCTGCGGTGTCACACGGAGCGATGTGTGCTGCCGCAGGAGCGACGAACTACATCGTTACTGCTGCAGTAACGATAATCGAGAATGGAGACCCATGTCACCGATGAGCGATTTTGCACGTTTTTGCAGCGATGCAAAATCGCTCATCGGTGTCACACGCAGCAACATCGCTAATGCGGCCGGATGTGCGTCACAAATTCCGTGACCCCAACGACTCCGCATTAGCGATGTCGCAGCGTGTAAAGCCCCCTTTAGTGGGAGTGGTGTACAGGGTCTTAGCAGTAAAGAGTATTCCATATTTCTGCCAGATACCCACAGAGATATTGAAATCTGAAAAAAGAGACTTCTGCTCATTGAAGGTAAGAACTGCTCACATAGCGTTCAACTCCACAGCAAACGAGTGCTCTAGCACTGGCATCTCAGCAGGGATATTCCCCTACTACACATGTGTGTCTGGGTCCCTGTGACAGTTTACAGGACATAACTCAGGGCACCTAGACAGAAGGCAGAGGGACTACTTTCTATTTCTGGTGTAGAGCTTAGTACAATATATATATATATACTATTACATGTGACACATGTACCTTGTATTACCATTATTCGCTGTATATGAACCCCTTTTCTCCGGGCATTATTTGTCTATAGCATTTTTCACGAACCTGAGGCAACTGAGAACCCTTCAGTGAAGGAATTCCACTAACCCTCACAATACCAACCAGGGGCCTCCCTGCAGTAACTCAGGTAGTTGTACCCATTCTCTTTCCGCATTCTATGTGTTCTTCTTCTTTCTTCTTTTTTTTCTTTTTTCTTCTTTTTATTTCTATCATGTAGTTCAGGGGTTTATAGATATATGTCCTGCATCTCATATTTCCTTTAGTGGTGCTTCTTACCCATTCTCATATCATTTACCCTAGTATTTCATGATCCTGAGGCGACTGAGAACCCTTTAATAAAGGAATCCTTTTTCACTTGAATTGTCAAGTGATACTTACCAGTGACTATCACGTAATGTTACAGGTAGTTGCATTTTCTTCCTCTTCTTTCTCTCCTTTCTTCTTTGTCACACGGTCCATTGTGTTATAGCCCACGTGTCATGATAACACTTGTACCATCTTTTCATTTAGATTCCACCTACAATTATTTACCGATTCCAGTTCTGAAATAGGCTTTCATGATCTACTCACTAGAATTCTCAAGTGCATAAGGTACTGAGACATATACATGTTCACACCATTATAAAGAACAAAGTATAAACATTGAGGTTTTTCTCACACCCATGTTCCTGTGTTCTTTGATATGATATGTGTTCATTTCCTTCACTATATAGGATTGCAAGTTTTCCATTTGTACCTTAATGGCAATGACGCTATACAATTGAACACATATCATCCTGTTATCCATATAGGTGTGTATTTACCTGCTTGACTATTTTTGGTTGTTTGATCCAGAATGTTTCTCCAGATAGGTCATGTGGAAATTTTCTTTCCTCAGTACAAATGTTTTCACTATGGCTTTGGAAAAATTTTTTGTATGTGCATCATGGTCATTTGACCCATTGTACTCTCAAGTAGCAATATATTGTACTGTTATGTTGTACTATGTACTAATTACGTGTTTATATGGTTTTGTAACCCTTTATGATCTTAGATAACTTTATCCTTGATAAAGACCTAAAAACAAGGTCGAAACGTTGGATGAATTATCCTTTTGCACAAATAAAGAATTTTCAGCATTCCAAGAGTTCTTTTCTTACGTTATTGATCACTATAGTGTGCCAGAGCTATTTCTATTGAATTGACTCTTATTTTTTCTGAGCACCTGCTATATACACAGTGAGCCAGACATATTCAAGTTTCATTCAGAAGGCAGAGGGAAGCCTTAGCAGCTGAGCCTATATCTTGGCTTGTGAGCATTAGAACAGGCCGGCGATTACAGGGTAACATGAAAAATGTCCAGCTTGCATTATGACTAGAACATGACAATATCCTTTTAAGTACTAACCTATGATGCGTTCCTAAGCAGTTGATGTTATATGTTCTACATTTCATTTTCTGCATACTTTACAAGTAGTAGAATTTGCTTTGATATAGGCAACTGGATTTTCACAATGAAAAGGCAAAGGATAACGCCCGAAAAAGACGCCATACATTATGTCAGTGCCATCACTGACAAACCTGGATTGACCATGAAATACATCAATCCCCTTAAAGGTGAGTTAAAACAAGTTTTAACTAAATTGCCTTAATATTGTCATGCATTAGAATGACTGTCTTAGGTAATGATAAATATTTTCTACAGGAAGAGGAGTGTTTGCTGAAACTGAAATCGAAAAAGGGAGTTTTGTTGCAGAATATCGAGGCGAGCTCACGTATGCACTTACGATGGTAGACAACTACTCGAGATTTATGGTTGTGGTACAAGTCAAAGATCTAATGGCCCATACTGCAGCGAAGGTCTTCCAAGCACACTTATGCAGACCTCATGGCTACTCAGAGAGAGTCCTCACAGATCAAGGCACAGCCTTTGAAGCGGAAATCTTCAAGGACTTCTGCAGCTTTTACCGATGCAGGAAGATGCGCACTACACCCTACCATGCTCAAACCAATGGTTATCAACCTGCTCAGGACTTTACCCCATATTCCAGATGTGGCCTTACAAGTGATTTATAGAGGGGTAACAATACGTTGGGATCACCGGATCTAATCTCCCTTTTTATACACCCTAAAATCTTGTTTGCTTTAGAATAAACAATAACATCATAAAGGTATAGCAGTACCGTTTCAAAGTTTCGGTGTCCCAAGCAGCATTCCATCAGCCTCTGGAAGGTTCCTGGCAAATTGCACAGCTCGAAGGGCATGCTTTTGAACTCGCAGAGACCCATCGGGGTGGCAAAGGCGGTCTTCTCCCGGTCTGCCTCAGCAACGGACACTTGCCAATAGCGACTAGTGAGATCAAGGGTAGAAAAATAATTTGCAGTTCTCAATGCAGCTAGCTATTCCTCAATACAGGGGAGTGGTGCTGTCCTTCTTCTTTAACAGGACCAACGGAGCTGCCCAGAGGCTACAACTGTCACGGATAACCCCAGCCTCCTTCATGTTGCTCAACATGTCCTTGGTACACTGGTAATGTGCAGGTAGTTTTGGCTTATATCTCTCTTTGATGGGTGGGTGTGCACTTGTGGGGATGTAGTGTTTGACCCCTTTTATTCTTCAAAAGTCTAGCGGATGTTTGCTGAAGACTTGCTCGTATTCTTGCACTAGCCTGTAGACCCCCTTCTTGTGATGTGAAGGTGTGGAGTCAGTGCCTACGTGTAATTCCTTACACCACTCCTATGGCTGACTTGGTGAGCTGTCACTGAATGGGTGGGCTGAAGCAATGGTGGATGCTGCTGTTTGGATAGCATGTGTATCTACTGAGAACAGCTTATCAATGGTGGCAAATCGGAGCAGCTTAATTTCTTGCTCTCCGCAGTTCAACACTCTCATGGGCACTCTTCCCTTCCATATTAATGAATAAAACTATGATGTAAATAGCATATAGATACCCCACAAATGCAGATAAAAGTAGGTTATGGGAAAAGGGGGAAGAGAGAAACAGGAAAATAGTGGAATAAAGTATACCTTCCAGGTGGGAGAGGAAATGGCAGCACAGCCAGTGGAGGTGAAGCAAGGGGAGCCTGCAACTAAAGAGTTGAGAGCGTTATCACATGGTGACTGAGCCTGATTGTAACGGGAGCATAGAGGTGCCGATCCTGTCTTACCTGCGTTGGTGTAGAAGTGGGTGTCCTGTGGTGGAGTCAGCTATGTGCAGTGGTGGCCGTGGGTTCTTTTATGTGCGACCGTAGTAATAGCTGCGCCCACTTCCTGTATGGGAGTGGAATGCAGTGAGGGTAATGGAACGCACGCCTGCGCATTTGTGTTTAACGTCGCGCATGTGCAGAACGGAGAAAAGGCTGCGCTCACTTCCTAATGAAAGGGAGTGAGACGCATCTGGGAAGGGAAGGGAAAAGATTAGGGTTTGGGGATGATGAAAGGGCTTTCTACGGACAAGGATGGCAAAGGGTGGCAGTGACGGAAAGTCAGGCAGCCTGTCCTGTCCTGTCCTGTCCGTCCGTCTTTTTGTATCATGAATTGGAAAGACTGCAAGGGGGAGGGGAGGTGCTTGTGTCCAAAAGGAGGAGTTATTCAGATTCATTGCAGTGGGCGGCGGCTGCAAAAAGCACCATTCTTCTTGTTTTTGCTCTGCAAAACAGCCTTTTCAAGGGTTGGCTTGGGTGACAAAATGTCTTCTGTAGGCGTGGGTTTGTCTCCCTCTCCCTAAGATGTGTCCGGTATAGGCCAGGGTGCCACTCAAGGCCGTAACCAATTCGGGTTATAGCTTCTCGGCCTTTTGGCTAAGATCAAGTGTAGTTTCGGAGGACGCTACCTTGGTCGGTACTGGAAGGTGCCTGGGATTGCACGTCTGCCGGCCTTGAGGAAGTGTGTGCGCCTTCTGGTGACACATAGCCCTCTTGTGCCTGGACGGTTCCCAGGCAACGGGAGGCGATCACCTTTGTTATTTTGAAGTCCTACTGATAAACAGAAAAAAAAAAAATTAAATCTGTTCTTATCAGTTTAATATCTGATACGTCCCCTCTCTGGGGACCATATATTAAATGGATTTTTAGAACAAGGAGATGGAAAAAATCTTGCTCTGTCCACTCCACGCATTGACCTGGTATTGCAGTACCTCCAGGACCGGTGCACCCCTTCTTAACCCAGTTTCCAAAAGCAGAACTCAATTCACCTGATTCAAATGAGCCCCATTAGTGAATTGAAAGAAAGCAAAAACTTTATATGCACCTCAATTTGGCCAATTCACTTTTCACACTTTCACCCTTTTTTTTATCTTTCACACCTTTTACTTGCTTTATTGATGCAAAAAGCTGTGCCAAATAGCAAACTCATCTCCACTCAACTTGACCAACTCTGCTATGTCCCGTGCAGTATCTTATTCTCAGTCTTATCTAGATCATTTGCAATTGAATAGAATAGATCCCTTTTGGCTGCTTATGACTGTGTAAAATATGTAGTTTTACTGGGCTGGGATGAGAGAATCCATTGAAGCATGGTGTAGGGATTGTGGTTCCTGTGTGCTAAGAAGAGAGGCTGGCACCAGCCAGAAAGCCCCATTGCAGCCAATAATCACTTAATAACTTTTTCAACTTGTCATCATATGGGAGGCCTTCCATTCCTTGTAGTAGTCTAGTTGCCCACCTTTGAACTGACTCTAACTTCTGAATGTCCTTTTTAAAATGTGGAGCCCAAAACTGGTTCCCATATTCCAGATGTAGCCTTACAAGTGATTTATAGAGGTGTAACAATACGTTGGGATCACGGGATCTAATCTCCCTTTTTATACACCCTAAAATCTTGTCCCAAGCAGCATTCCATCAGCCTCTGGAAGGTTCCTGGCGCATTGCACAGCTCGAAGGGCATGCTTTTGAACTCGCAGAGACCCATAGGGGTGGCGAAGGCGGTCTTCTCCCGGTCTGCCTCAGCAACGGACACTTGCCAATAGTGACTAGTGAGATCAAGGGTAGAAAAATAATTTGCAGTTCTCAATGCAGCTAGCAATTCCTCAATACGGGGAGTGGTGCCGTCCTTCTTTTTTAACAGGATCAACAGAGCTGCCCAAAGGCTACAACTGTCACGGATAACCCCAGCCGCCTTCATGTTGCTCAACATGTCCTTGGTACACTGGCAATGTGAAGGTGGTATTGGCTTATAGCTCTCTTTGATGGGTGGGTGTGCACCTGTGGGGATGTGGTGTTGGACCCCTTTTATTCCCCCAAAATCTAGCGGGCTTCCCACCGGTAACCCGCTCCCCAGCTTGGATGGATGCTGAGGGAGCCCCTTTTGCCCGCAGGCTCTGGCCCTGGGAACTGTAGCCTTGGCGGTGACTGTGCTTCCCTCTACGGTGTGAGCTGTTGCCTTCAATCGGGTCTTGACTGCTGGGAAACCCTGGAGGTTCCTGTCGCTAACGGATTTGACCGGTTTTACGGCGACTCCTAGCCTGGTCGGGGTCCGTAGGCCCTGCCGGATGGTGCTGGCTTCTCTTCACTCCCCGATCTGGTACCGGCGGGCCACCGCCCATCCCCGGTCCGTACGGTTCACTCCAATCAGCCTCTCCTGCAGAAGGTCACCACCGTCTGCCAACCTTGCTGAGTGCCCGGGCCACACACCCGGACACGGTCAGTCTCCTCTCCTCTTCACTTCTCTAACTCCAAAACTGATCTCTAATCTGACTCCTTTTCCCGCCTCCAGGACTGTGAACTCCTCGGTGGGTGGGATCAACCGCCTGGCCCACCCCCTGGTGTGGACATCAGCCCCTGGAGGAAGGCAACTAGGATTTGTGTTTAGCTTCGGTGTGCCTAGCCGGAGTGTAGAGTGTGTTGGTGTAGTACCTGTGACGACCTGGCTTGTCCAGGGCGCCACATTCCCCTATAGCAAAATGCAGACCGTCCGCGGGCTGCCCGTCCATCACCGGTTTTATTTTCACAACTGAAAAAGAATAAAACGGTAAAACATGTAAAAGCATCATAAACATTTTACAACGGTACAGCTTCCGCTCTTCTCCCACCCAAACAACCTGGCCCTGATGCTGCCCCTAAGAAGCGGGCAGCACCCCTTGACCCCAGTCCAGCACCAAGTTGCCCGAGCGGGTTCTGTCTCTTTCAGGGGGCCCACGTCCAAGGGGACCCCTGAACCCCCGGAGGATCGCCACCGGTTACGGTAGTGGCGGGCCTAGGCCATCCCTTTCCTCCAGGCCCATCCTCCCAAATCAGCCTCTCCTGGTCGGTAAGCACCCTCTCCGGGTACCAATGCGGTCAACAGAAATAAGCCTGGAAAGCCTTAGCAGCGGTGCGGCCGGTTAAGTCCTTAACTGGGACAACCACCAGGAACCTCGAGTAGTGGTCTACGATGGTCAGAGCGTAGGTGTACCCACTTCGGCTGGGGGTGAGCTTTACATGGTCAAGGGCAACCAGCTCCAGCGGTTGGTGTGTAATGATCGGGTGTAGGGGTGCCTTCTGGCTGGCCTCGTCCTTCCTTCTCAATGCGCAAGGGCCACATTCTCGGCACCAGGCCTCCACAGATTCCCGCATTCCACTCCAATAGAACCGCTCTCTTAACAACATCTCTAGCTTCTTCCACCCGAAGTGCACTGCACCATCATGGTATGCTTGCAGGACGGTGGGCACGTTAGCCTGGGGAATCACCAGCTGGCGGATCTTCTCGTGAGTCTTTGGATTAATCAGCTCGCGATACAACTTCCCCTGGTGTAGGTATAGCCGGGTCCGTTCTTGCCACAGATGTTGGGCTTCGGCAGGGGCAGCAGGGTCTATCCCAGCAGAACCCTGTTCCACTAGAGTCTTGACCAGGCGGACAGCAGGTGCCTGGTCCTGAGCTTCCTGCCAGTCCTGTCGGGGCAGCGGATCCAGGTTCACCCGTTGTTGGTAGACGTGCACCTTCTCAGTGAATGGCCGGTGAAATGCAGGCAACTCGATCTCTTCGAGGTCATCATCCTCTGGCCCCTCTTCCGACAGGTGGGGCATCCGGGAGAGTGCATTGGCATTGACGTTGGTACGGCCGGCCCGGTACTTGATGGTGAAATCGTAGTTGGCTAACCTGGTCACCCACCGCTGCTCCAACGCGCCCAGCTTGGCCATATCTAGATGGGTCAGCAGGTTATTGTCTGTGTACGCGGTGAACTTGGCTGCTGCCAGGTAATGGCGGAACCGCTCGGTGATAGCCCACACCAGTGCCAAGAGCTCAAGCTTGAAGGAGATGTAGTTCTCAGGGTTCCTCTCAGTCGGTCGGAGTTTTCGGCTAGCATAAGCTATTACCTTTTCCCTTCTGTCTTGGACCTGGGATAGAACAGCCCCCAAGCCCACATTGCTGGCGTCGGTGTAGAGGATGAATGGGCGGCTGTAGTCAGGGTACGCTAGGATTTCCTCTCCGGTCAGGGCTGTTCTCAGCTGGCGGAAGGATTCCTCATGCTTTTCTTCCCACACCAATGGGGCTACTAGGGATCTACCACCCTTGGTCTGTCCTACGAGGAGGTCTTGCATGGGGGCAGCCATCTTTGTGTACCCCTTAATGAAGCGACGGTAATATCCCACCAGGCCCAGAAACTGCCTCACTTCCCTCACTGTGGTTGGTCTCGGCCAGTCTTGGATGGCGGTGATCTTCTCGGGGTTGGGGGCGACACCTTCCGCACCAACCACATGTCCTAGGTACTGCACTCTGGGTTTCAGCAGATGACACTTTGAGGGCTTCAACTTCATCCCATACTTGGCAAGGGACGCGAACACCTCGGCTAGGTGCTCCAGGTGGGCTTCATACGTCTGTGAGTACACAATCACATCATCCAAGTACAGCAAAACGGTCCCATAGGCAGTCTTCTCTCGGTCTTCCGGTGCCACGGCCACCTGCCAGTACCCGCTGGTGAGGTCAAGGGTGGAGAAGTAGTTAGCGGTTCTCAGCGAGGCCAGGGACTCTTTGATGCGGGGCAGAGGGTAAGCATCCTTATGCGTTATCTGGTTAATCTTCCGGTAATCCACACACATCCGCATGGTGCCATCCTTCTTCTTAACCAGCACCAACGGAGCGGCCCAGGGACTACAGCTGTCCCTAATAACCCCTGCCTCCTTCATGTTCCTCAATATGTCTTTGGCGCATTGGTAGTGCGCAGGGGGAATAGGCCTGTATCTCTCTTTAATAGGGGAGTGTGTACCGGTAGGGATGTGGTGTTGAACCCCTTTAATCTGCCCAAAATCTAGAGGGTGCTTGCTAAAAACCCGCTCATACTCCTGTACCACCCGGTATACCCCTTCCTTGTGGTGTATGGGGGTATCATCAGTGCCGACATGTAGCTCTCGATACCACTCGCCTAACTCCCCCAGGGATGAGTGGGAACCGGCAGCAGGCGGTGTGACCGGGGGAACGGCTTCATGGATCGTGTGGGGATCTAGAGTGAGCAATTTGGCAAGGGTAGCGTACCGGGTGGTGCATGAATGCACACATATTGGTTTTATAATCTTATTGTATTACTTTATATTCTTATTTCACTTGTGCATATCTCCACCATAATCCTGGCTAAGAAATCATAGTATCATAGTATCATAGTTTTTAAGGTTGAAGGGAGACTCTAAGTCCATCTAGTTCAACCTGTAGGCTAACATGTTGATCCAGAGGAAGGCAAAAAAACCCCAATGTGGCAAACAAGTTCCAATGGGGAAAAAATTTCCTTCCTGACTCCACATCCGGCAATCAGACTAGTTCCCTGGATCAATACCCTGTCATAAAATCTAATATACATAACTGGTAATATTACATTTTTCAAGAAAGGCGTCCAGGCTCTGCTTAAATGTTAGTAGTGAATCACTCATTACAACATCATGTGGCAGAGAGTTCCATAGTCTCACTGCTCGTACAGTAAAGAATCCTCGTCTGTGATTATGATTAAACCTTCTTTCCTCAAGACGTAGTGGATGCCCCCGTGTTCCAGTCGCAGGCCTTGGTGTAAAAAGATCTTTGGAAAGGTCTCTGTACTGTCCCCTCATATATTTATACATTGTGATTAGATCCCCCCTAAGCCTTCGTTTTTCCAAACTAAATAACCCCAAGTTTAATAACCTGTCTTGGTATTGCAGCCCACCCATTCCTCTAATAATCTTGGTGGCTCTTCTCTGCACCCTCTCCAGTTCAGCTATGTCCTTCTTATATATCGGTGACCAGAATTGTACACAGTATTCTAAGTGTGGTCGCACTAGTGACTTGTACAGAGGTAGAACTATATTTTTTTCATGAACACTTATACCTCTTTTAATACATCCCATTATTTTATTAGCCCTGGCAGCAGCTGCCTGACACTGTCCACTAAAGTGAAGTTTACCATCCACCAATACACCCAAGTCTTTTTCTGTGTCTGTTTTACCCAGTGTTCTACGATTAAGTACATAATCATAAATGTTATTTCCTCTACCCAAGTGCATGACCTTACATTTATCTACATTAAACTTCAATTGCCACTTCTCAGCCCAATCCTCCAATTTACATAAATCTCCCTGTAATATAAAATTATCCTCCTCTGTATTGATTACCCTGCAGAGTTTAGTATCATCTGCAAATATTGAAATTCTACTCCGCATGCCCCCAACAAGGTCATTTATAAATATGTTGAAAAGAAGTGGGCCCAATACTGACCCCTGTGGTACCCCACTATGAACTGAGACCCAGTCCGAGTACGTACCATTAATAACCACCCTTTGTTTCCTTTCACTTAGCCAGTTTTTAACCCAGTTACACATATTTTCCCCTATCCCCATTATTCTCATTTTATGTACCAACCTTTTGTGTGGCACCGTATCAAAAGCTTTTGAAAAGTCCATATACACAACATCCACTGCATTTCCCTGGTCCAGACTTGAACTTACCTCTTCATAGAAGCTGATCAAATTAGTTTGACAGGATCGATCCCTCATAAACCCATGTTGATACTCTGTCATAAGGTTATTTTTCTTGAGATACTCCAATATAGCATCTCTCAAGAAACCCTCAAGGATTTTACCAACCGTAGAGGTTAAACTTACCGGCCTATAATTTCCCGGCTCAGTTTTTGTCCCCTTTTTGAATATTGGCACCACATTTGCTATGCGCCAGTCCTGCGGTACCGACCCTGTTATTAAGGAATCTGAGAAGATTAAAAATAATGGTCTATCTATCACAGAACTCAATTCCTGTAGTACTCTGGGGTGTATGCCATCCGGGCCCGGAGATTTGTCAACCTTAGTGATTTCGAGGCGGCGGCGTACTTCCTGCTGGGTTAAGCAGGTAATATTCAAGTGTGAATTTATGGTATCACTGGTCATGTCATCTGCCATGGCATTTTCTTGTATAAAAACCGTAGAAAAAAAGTCATTCAGCAGGTTGGCTTTACCCTCATCCCCTTCCACCATTTCACCAAGACTATTTTTAAGGGGGCCAACACTATCGCTTTTCAGTTTTTTACTGTTTATGTAGTTAAAGAATATAATATAGCTTTTTTTGGGGTACACAGGTAGTAAGGTCTTCTTTCTATTTCTTTAGGGGTGATATAGCCTGGTGGAACTCTAGACCTCTAACATTATATATGCACCCTTTTTCTTTATGGTTCTTGGACACCTTATAACATTCTTCCATACATATATATCTTTCTCATAAATTATAAATAATTAGGCATTTTTATATATTTTATTTACATTTTCATAAATAACTTTTTACAAAGCATGGGGGACATTCTCACATACATATAATTTTCATGTACGCATTCTGAAAATTTACGCATAAACCGTACACACTCCTTTTTGTAACAATTTCTATAACTCATTCGCTGAACTCTCATCCCGGATATTCATTCTTACACCGAATTTCCTGTTATAACACAACATTCATGATTTTTATTCAATTTATTTTTATTTTTTAGGTTTATTAGTAGTGATGAGCGAGTACTAAAAAGCTCGGGTGCTCGAAGCTCGGGCCGAGCCTCCCAAGATACTCGTGTACTCGGCCCGAGCACCGAGCCCAATGTTATCCTATGGGAGACCCGAGTATTTTTGTGAAATGACCACTGGCAGCATGTAGAAACCCTAAAAATGGCACAAAAGTCTCCGAAGAGTGCTCAAATGACATGGCAACAGCATGGGGAAGACCCCTTGAAGCATTTATCACTCAAAAGTCACAGCTTTGAATAATTTTGTCCGCGTTTTACGCCATTTTTACGGACTCACCAGAAAACCTTCCAAAATGACACCAAAATGATTTTTCATAGCGGAAATGTTAAGGGCACATACCCAATAGTGAGATAGAGCTAATGTATGTTACTTTTTGAGATCAATACATGAAAGATTTTACGTAAAACATTGTGTGGCACTCCGATGTCCCTGAGAAGAGACGTACATAAAGGCCTCTGAGTCTAATGTGCCCATTTTGAGGAACTGAGTCTTTGTAGTATTTTCCTTTGCCAGGGCAGTCCAAAATTGTGAGGTTCACCAATGCCCCTGCATACAGACGTGCATGATGGCCTGTAAACCTGAAGTGCCCATTGTAAGGAAGTGGGTCTATTGTAGTATAGCCCTTAGGCAGGGCAGCCAAAAATTGGGAGGCTCCACGTTGTCCCTGGATAGAGACGTGCATGAGGGCCTCAAAACATTAAGTGTCCAGTGTCAGGAAGTGGGTGTATTATAGTATAGCCCTTAGGCAGGGCAGCCAAAAATTGGGAGGCTCCACGTTGTCCCTGGATAGAGACGTGCATGAGGGCCTGTAAACCTGAAGTGCCCATTGGAAGGAAGTGGGTCTTTTGTAGTATAGCCCTTTGGCAGGGCAGCCAAAAATTGGGAGGCTCCACGTTGTCCCTGGATAGAGACGTGCATGAGGGCCTGTAAACCTGAAGTGCCCATTGGAAGGAAGTGGGTCTTTTGTAGTATAGCCCTTTGGCAGGGCAGCCAAAAATTGGGAGGCTCCACGTTGTCCCTGGATAGAGACATGCATGAGGGCCTCAAAACATTAAGTGTCCATTGTCAGGAAGTGGGTGTATTATAGTATAGCCCTTAGGCAGGGCAGCCAAAAATTGGGAGGCTCCACGTTGTCCCTGGATAGAGACGTGCATGAGGGCCTGTAAACCTGAAGTGCCCATTGGAAGGAAGTGGGTCTTTTGTAGTATAGCCCTTTGGCAGGGCAGCCAAAAATTGGGAGGCTCCACGTTGTCCCTGGATAGAGACGTGCATGAGGGCCTCAAAACATTAAGTGTCCATTGTCAGGAAGTGGGTGTATTATAGTATAGCCCTTTGGCAGGGCAGCCAAAAATTGGGAGGCTCCACGTTGTCCCTGGATAGAGACGTGCATGAGGGCCTCAAAACATTAAGTGTCCATTGTCAGGAAGTGGGTGTATTATAGTATAGCCCTTAGGCAGGGCAGCCAAAAATTGGGAGGCTCCACGTTGTCCCTGGATAGAGACGTGCATGAGGGCCTCAAAACATTAAGTGTCCATTGTCAGGAAGTGGGTCTTTTGTAGTATAGCCCTTTGGCAGGGCAGCCAAAAATTGGGAGGCTCCACGTTGTCCCTGGATAGAGATGTGCATGAGGGCCTCAAAACATTAAGTGTCCATTGTCAGGAAGTGGGTGTATTATAGTATAGCCCTTTGGCAGGGCAGCCAAAAATTGGGAGGCTCCACGTTGTCCCTGCATAGAGACGTGCATGAGGGCCTCAAAACATTGTTCCCATTGCAAAGGAGCGGGTCTCCTGTCGTTGTAATGTCCATTCTGCAAAGAATGGGCGAAAAAAATTACCACTGGGGGTATACCTGAAACAAAGGCCTAACTCTTGTAACGGTCATCATGGTGGCGCATGAGGAGAAGGAGGAGCAGTCCAGCGATTATCCAAAGTCCAGAAGTGTGTACCCATGGGTGACTGGAGGTACATGGCAAATTCCCGTTACAAACTTTAAATTCCGCTCTCATTTGCTGGTGGTGTGGTGAAGTCTGGCCCAATCCAACCCTTGTTCATCTTGATCAGAGTCAGCCTGTCAGCATTTTCAGTTGACAGGCGGGTGCGTTTATCTGTAATGATTCCACCTGCGGCACTAAAAACACGCTCTGACAAAACGCTAGCGGCAGGGCAGGCCAGGACTTCCAAGGCGTAGAGAGCCAATTCATGCCACGTGTCCACCTTGGATACCCAATAATTGTAAGGCACAGAGGAATGTCGGAGTACAGTTGTTCGATCTGCAAGGTACTCCTTGAGCATCTGGGCAAACTTAGGATTTCTTGTGGCACTACCCCGCAACTCAGGGGCTGTGGTACGTGAGGGGCTGAGAAAACTGTCCCACATCTTAAAGACTGTTCCCCTACCTCTGGCGGATTGGACTTGTGCCTCTCTCGGCTGTACGCCTTGGTTGTCCACTGATTCCTGACCTATGCCGCTAGCGTTTTGTGAGGGGAATGCTTTGCCTACTTCCGTGACTATGGCCTTCCGGAACTGCTGCATTTTGGTTGACCTCTCCGCCTCGGGAATAAGAGACATAAAGTTCTCCTTGTAGCGTGGGTCTAACAGTGTTACCAACCAGTAATGATTGTCGGCCAAGATGTTCTTAACGCGAGGGTCACGAGACAGGCAGCTTACCATAAAGTCAGCCATGTGCGCCAGACTCTTAACAGCCAGGACTTCAGTAGCCTGACCAACACGTTGACTGAACATGCTGTCCTCCTCCTCCTCCTCCTCCTCCTCATCTACCCTGTCCTCTGGCCAGCCACGCTGAACCGAGGATATGACTGGTGTGCATGTCATATCCTCAATTTGGCCGGAGATTTGCTCCATGTCTTCATCCTCCTCCTCGTCATAGTCCTCCACTGCACGTTGTGATGAGACGAGGCTGGGCTGTGTGTTATCACCCACACCCACTACTGTTTCTTGCTGCAACTCATCGCGCTCCGCCTGCAATGCATCATGTTTGGTTTTGAGCAGAGACCGTTTTAGAAGGCAGAGTAGCGGTATGGTGACGCTAATAATGGCGTCATCACCACTCACCATCTTGGTGGAGTCCTCAAAGTTTTGGAGGATGGTACATAGGTCGGACATCCATCTCCACTCCTCAGGTGTTATGTGTAGAGTTTGACCCATTTCCCGACGGCTTAGGTGATGCAGGTACTCAACAACTGCCCTCTTCTGCTCACATATCCTGACCAACATGTGCAGAGTTGAATTCCAACGCGTGGGGACATCACACACCAGTCTGTGAGCCGGAAGATGCAAACTGCGCTGAAAGCCGGCAAGGCCGGCTGAAGCAGTAGGTGACTTTCGAAAATGTGCAGACAGGCGGCGAACTTTTACCAGCAGATCAGACAGCTCTGGGTATGACTTTAGAAACCGCTGAACCACGAGGTTGAGCACATGGGCCACGCATGGAACATGTGTCAGCTGGCCTCGCCTCAAAGCCGCCACCAGGTTCCGGCCATTGTCACACACGACCTTTCCTGGCTTTAGGTTCAGAGGTGTGAGCCAGTGATCTGCCTGCTGTTTCAGAGCTGTCCACAGCTCTTCTGCATTGTGGGGTTTGTCACCTATGCAGATTAGCTTCAGCACAGCCTGTTGCCGCTTCGCCGAGGCAGTGCTGCAGTGCTTCCAGCTTGGGACTGGTGTGGAGGGTACAGTGGATGAGGATGCGCAGGAGGAGGAGGAGGCTGAAGAGCATGACATTCCGGAGCTGTAGAGTGTGGGTGAAACACTGACTGAGGTAGGGCCTGCAAACCTTGGTGTGGGAAGGACGTGTTCCATCCCTCGCTCAGACTGGGTCCCAGCTTCCACAATATTAACCCAGTGTGCCGTCAACGAGATGTAGCGGCCTTGCCCACAAGCACTTGTCCACGTGTCTGTGGTTAGGTGGACTTTGGGTGAAACAGCGTTGTTCAGGGCACGTGTGATGTTTTGTGACACGTGGTTATGCAACGCGGGGACGGCACACCGGGAGAAATAGTGGCGGCTGGGGACCGAGTAACGTGGGACAGCTGCCGCCATCAGGTCGCGGAATGCTTCTGTCTCCACCAGCCTAAAAGGCAACATTTCCAGCGCAAGCAGTCGCGAAATGTTAGCATTTAGAACTGTGGCATGTGGGGTGTTGGCAGTGTATTTGCGCCTGCGTTCAAAGGTTTGCTGAATGGATAACTGAACGCTGCGCTGGGACAAGGACGTGCTTGATGATGGTGTTATTTCTGAGTAGGCAACTGCAGGTGCAGGACCGGAGGAGGCTTGTTCGCAGGCAGCATGGACAGGGGATTGGCTCGCATGCACAACCAGCGAAGACGTAGCAGTGACATTAGCAAGCACTGCTCCTCGACTCTGTTGTACTTCCCACAAAGTCGGGTGCTTGGCTGACATGTGCCTGATCATGCTGGTGGTGGTCAGGCTGCTAGTTTTGGTACCCCTGCTGATGCTGGCATGGCAGGTGTTGCAAATGACCTTTTTAGAATCATCTGGATCCAACTTAAAAAACTGCCAGACTCGGGAAGACCTAACATTTGTACAGGCACCTTGTGTCGTGTTGTTGTTCTGGGGAACGGTTGCCTGACTTCTGCCTGGAGCCACCACCCTGCTTCTTACTGCCTGTTGGGATGCTACGCCTCCCTCCCCGTGTGCACTGCTGTCCTCGCTCTGCATATCCTCCTGCCAGGTTGGGTCAGTTACTGGATCATCCACCACGTCGTCTTCCTCTTCCGCACCCTGCTCCTCCTCCTGACTTCCTGACAATTGTGTCTCATCATCGTCCACCCCTTGTTGAGACACGTTGCCAACTTCGTGAGAACGTGGCTGCTCAAATATTTGGCCATCTGTACATACGATCTCCTCATGACCCACTTCAACATGAGCTGGCGAGAGGCCAGAATGTGCGAATGGAAACGTGAACAGCTCTTCCGAGTGTCCAAGTGTGGGATCATTAATGTCCGAGGACGTGTACTCAGCCTTGTGGTAGGAAGGAGGATCAGGTTCTGAAATGTGCGGTGCAGTATCACGGCTACTGACACTTGACCGTGTGGAAGACAGAGTGTTTGTGGTGGTGCCAATCTGACTGGAAGCATTATCCGCTATCCAACTAACAACCTGTTGACACTGGTCTTGGTTCAAGAGCGGTGTACTGCTGCGGTCCCCAAGAATTTGGGACAGGACGTGCGAGCGACTAGATGTGGCCCTTTGTTGTGGCAAAATTAGAGCTTGCCCACGACCTCGGCCTCTGCCTGCACCACCATCACGTCCACTTCCTTGTTCCTTGCCAACGCCCTTGCGCATTTTGCAATGCTGTGCTGACGTGTATTCACTAGACTTGGGCGTTATATCAAAGTTTGTGCAAATTGTGCACCTGTACGCTGCCACCGACAGGCACACACGTGCGGTTTTTAAATGCAAGCACGGACGCACTAAGAACCTAACAGGTTTTAGGAGCAAAAATTAATGATGAGAACTCTGACACTATCAGCCACTGCTGACTGACGTGTATTATACACTACACTTGTGCGTTATATAATAGTTTGGTAAAAACGCACACAAGTGCACCTGTACGCTGCCACCGACAGGCACACACGTGCGGTTTTTAAATGCAAGCACGGACGCACTAAGAACCTAACACAGGTTTTAGGAGCAAAAATTAATGACGAGAACTCTGACACTATCAGCCACTGCTGACTGACGTGTATTATACACTACACTTGTGCGTTATATAATAGTTTGGTAAAAACGCACACAAGTGCACCTGTACGCTGCCACCGACAGGCACACACGTGCGGTTTTTAAATGCAAGCACGGACGCACTAAGAACCTAACACAGGTTTTAGGAGCAAAAATTAATGACGAGAACTCTGACACTATCAGCCACTGCTGACTGACGTGTATTATACACTACACTTGTGCGTTATATAATAGTTTGGTAAAAACGCACACAAGTGCACCTGTACGCTGCCACCGACAGGCACACACGTGCGGTTTTTAAATGCAAGCACGGACGCACTAAGAACCTAACACAGGTTTTAGGAGCAAAAATTAATGACGAGAACTCTGACACTATCAGCCACTGCTGACTGACGTGTATTATACACTACACTTGTGCGTTATATAATAGTTTGGTAAAAACGCACACAAGTGCACCTGTACGCTGCCACCGACAGGCACACACGTGCGGTTTTTAAATGCAAGCACGGACGCACTAAGAACCTAACACAGGTTTTAGGAGCAAAAATTAATGACGAGAACTCTGACACTATCAGCCACTGCTGACTGACGTGTATTATACACTACACTTGTGCGTTATATAATAGTTTGGTAAAAACGCACACAAGTGCACCTGTACGCTGCCACCGACAGGCACACACGTGCGGTTTTTAAATGCAAGCACGGACGCACTAAGAACCTAACACAGGTTTTAGGAGCAAAAATTAATGACGAGAACTCTGACACTATCAGCCACTGCTGACTGACGTGTATTATACACTACACTTGTGCGTTATATAATAGTTTGGTAAAAACGCACACAAGTGCACCTGTACGCTGCCACCGACAGGCACACACGTGCGGTTTTTAAATGCAAGCACGGACGCACTAAGAACCTAACACAGGTTTTAGGAGCAAAAATTAATGACGAGAACTCTGACACTATCAGCCACTGCTGACTGACGTGTATTATACACTACACTTGTGCTTTATATAAGAGTTTGGTAAAAACGCACACAGGTGCACCTGTACGCTGCCACCGACAGGCACACACGTGCGGTTTTTAAATGCACGCACGGACGCACTAAGAACCTAACAGCCGCAGCCCCTAGTAGAAGAGCAATAACGTATAGGAGGAAAATCGGGTGCGTGCCGCGCTGTCACCAAAGGAAACTGATGTTAATTATTTCATCTCTTTATTCTTTTTTCCGGTCAATGTGTTTCAGAGATCACTGTCTCCTTCATCAGGGCAAAAAAAGAACAGTATGCAATCAAAGGAGGAAGAACCTCTATATATACACATATGGAGCTACGTCAGAGGACTGACTGCTGTATTTCAAATACTGCCGGGATGGTCAACTGTTACAATACCGGCCATAAAAGTTCTCAAGTGATATATTGAGAAACATTTATAAAATCACTGGGGTATAGTGTTTCAAATTTCATCAGCTTTTTGAGACAAAAATCAGAAAAAGAAGAAGAAGAAGGACAAAATGAAAAAAAGAAAAAAAAGAAGAAAAAAAAAACAAAAAGGGAGCATTGAGCTCCAGACCCTGTATTGAGTCTTAGAAGTGTAGTGACAAGTGCATCTGTCCACAACCCTGTAAGGGTGAACGGGATGACGGACAAGAAAAATTATGTTCGTGGCAAAAAATGGTGGTGTTGCTATATAAAATTGCATTAAGAATAAAGAAAGGAAAAATTTCTTTATAAAAGTAGTGAAGAAAAAAGTGGAAAAAAGGGGAGTGTAAGCCATTTTACTAATAAATAGTGATGAGCGAGCATGCTTGTTACTACTCGGTACTCGCACGAGTATCACTGTACTCGGTCTACTCGACGGGGACCGAGTAATCTCGCGATACTCGTGCTGTACTCGTGGTCTTCATCCCTGCATGTTGGCGCTCTTTTGAGAGCCAGCCCTCATGCAGGGATTGGCTGGCAGACCACTGCAATGCCAGCCCTGTTAGTTGTGGAATTGCAGTGATTGGCCGGCCTGCACAGCGTGACCGAGCCTTTATACCGGCGGGCGCACAGCTATCCAGACAGTCAGTGCAGGGAAAGGGTCGCTGCTTCAGGGAAAGGTTTGCGGCCCTTTATAGCTATTTCCGTAGCAGGGCTGCAAACAGTGTGACCAAAAGTCCTTCTCAGGACTATTCTAGTTGTATACAGGCAGGCAGGGTATAGCCAGGTCGGAGTACAGTAGCAGAGTCCTTCTCAGGACTATTGTTGCTGTATACAGGCAGGGTATAGCCAGGTTGGAATACAGGCTAGAGACCAAAAGAGTCCTTGTCAGGACTATTGTAGCAGTATACAGGCAGGCAGGCAGGCAGGCAGGGTATATAGCCATTCCTAGTGGTGACCGTATACCAGCCTTCATCATATCTGGGGCTGGTGTACACAGTCTAAAACAGTCCTGATAGTGTCAGACTTCTCAGCAATTGTCGCTCCTAAAACCTGTTAGGTTCTTAGTGCGTCCGTGCTTGCATTTAAAAACCGCACGTGTGTGCCTGTCGGTGGCAGCGTACAGGTGCACTTGTGTGCGTTTTTACCAAACTATTATATAACGCACAAGTGTAGTGTATAATACACGTCAGTCAGCAGTGGCTGATAGTGTCAGAGTTCTCGTCATTAATTTTTGCTCCTAAAACCTGTGTTAGGTTCTTAGTGCGTCCGTGCTTGCATTTAAAAACCGCACGTGTGTGCCTGTCGGTGGCAGCGTACAGGTGCACTTGTGTGCGTTTTTACCAAACTATTATATAACGCACAAGTGTAGTGTATAATACACGTCAGTCAGCAGTGGCTGATAGTGTCAGAGTTCTCGTCATTAATTTTTGCTCCTAAAACCTGTGTTAGGTTCTTAGTGCGTCCGTGCTTGCATTTAAAAACCGCACGTGTGTGCCTGTCGGTGGCAGCGTACAGGTGCACTTGTGTGTGTTTTTACCAAACTATTATATAACGCACAAGTGTAGTGTATAATACACGTCAGTCAGCAGTGGCTGATAGTGTCAGAGTTCTCGTCATTAATTTTTGCTCCTAAAACCTGTGTTAGGTTCTTAGTGCGTCCGTGCTTGCATTTAAAAACCGCACGTGTGTGCCTGTCGGTGGCAGCGTACAGGTGCACTTGTGTGCGTTTTTACCAAACTATTATATAACGCACAAGTGTAGTGTATAATACACGTCAGTCAGCAGTGGCTGATAGTGTCAGAGTTCTCGTCATTAATTTTTGCTCCTAAAACCTGTTAGGTTCTTAGTGCGTCCGTGCTTGCATTTAAAAACCGCACGTGTGTGCCTGTCGGTGGCAGCGTACAGGTGCACTTGTGTGCGTTTTTACCAAACTATTATATAACGCACAAGTGTAGTGTATAATACACGTCAGTCAGCAGTGGCTGATAGTGTCAGAGTTCTCATCATTAATTTTTGCTCCTAAAACCTGTTAGGTTCTTAGTGCGTCCGTGCTTGCATTTAAAAACCGCACGTGTGTGCCTGTCGGTGGCAGCGTACAGGTGCACAATTTGCACAAACTTTGATATAACGCCCAAGTCTAGTGAATACACGTCAGCACAGCATTGCAAAATGCGCAAGGGCGTTGGCAAGGAACAAGGAAGTGGACGTGATGGTGGTGCAGGCAGAGGCCGAGGTCGTGGGCAAGCTCTAATTTTGCCACAACAAAGGGCCACATCTAGTCGCTCGCACGTCCTGTCCCAAATTCTTGGGGACCGCAGCAGTACACCGCTCTTGAACCAAGACCAGTGTCAACAGGTTGTTAGTTGGATAGCGGATAATGCTTCCAGTCAGATTGGCACCACCACAAACACTCTGTCTTCCACACGGTCAAGTGTCAGTAGCCGTGATACTGCACCGCACATTTCAGAACCTGATCCTCCTTCCTACCACAAGGCTGAGTACACGTCCTCGGACATTAATGATCCCACACTTGGACACTCGGAAGAGCTGTTCACGTTTCCATTCGCACATTCTGGCCTCTCGCCAGCTCATGTTGAAGTGGGTCATGAGGAGATCGTATGTACAGATGGCCAAATATTTGAGCAGCCACGTTCTCACGAAGTTGGCAACGTGTCTCAACAAGGGGTGGACGATGATGAGACACAATTGTCAGGAAGTCAGGAGGAGGAGCAGGGTGCGGAAGGGGAAGACGACGTGGTGGATGATCCAGTAACTGACCCAACCTGGCAGGAGGATATGCAGAGCGAGGACAGCAGTGCACAGGGGGAGGGAGGCGTAGCATCCCAACAGGCAGTAAGAAGCAGGGTGGTGGCTCCAGGCAGAAGTCAGGCAACCGTTCCCCGGAACAACAACACGACACAAGGTGCCTGTACAAATGTTAGGTCTTCCCGAGTCTGGCAGTTTTTTAAGTTGGATCCAGATGATTCTAAAAAGGCCATTTGCAACACCTGCCGTGCCAGCATCAGCAGGGGTACCAAAACTAGCAGCCTGACCACCACCAGCATGATCAGGCACATGTCAGCCAAGCACCCGACTTTGTGGGAAGTACAACAGAGTCGAGGAGCAGTGCTTGCTAATGTCACTGCTACGTCTTCGCTGGTTGTGCATGCGAGCCAATCCCCTGTCCATGCTGCCTGCGAACAAGCCTCCTCCGGTCCTGCACCTGCAGTTGCCTACTCAGAAATAACACCATCATCAAGCACGTCCTTGTCCCAGCGCAGCGTTCAGTTATCCATTCAGCAAACCTTTGAACGCAGGCGCAAATACACTGCCAACACCCCACATGCCACAGTTCTAAATGCTAACATTTCGCGACTGCTTGCGCTGGAAATGTTGCCTTTTAGGCTGGTGGAGACAGAAGCATTCCGCGACCTGATGGCGGCAGCTGTCCCACGTTACTCGGTCCCCAGCCGCCACTATTTCTCCCGGTGTGCCGTCCCCGCGTTGCATAACCACGTGTCACAAAATATCACACGTGCCCTGAACAACGCTGTTTCACCCAAAGTCCACCTAACCACAGACACGTGGACAAGTGCTTGTGGGCAAGGCCGCTACATCTCGTTGACGGCACACTGGGTTAATATTGTGGAAGCTGGGACCCAGTCTGAGCGAGGGACGGAACACGTCCTTCCCACACCAAGGTTTGCAGGCCCTACCTCAGTCAGTGTTTCACCCACACTCTACAGCTCCGGAATGTCATGCTCTTCAGCCTCCTCCTCCTCCTGCGCATCCTCATCCACTGTACCCTCCACACCAGTCCCAAGCTGGAAGCACTGCAGCACTGCCTCGGCGAAGCGGCAACAGGCTGTGCTGAAGCTAATCTGCATAGGTGACAAACCCCACAATGCAGAAGAGCTGTGGACAGCTCTGAAACAGCAGGCAGATCACTGGCTCACACCTCTGAACCTAAAGCCAGGAAAGGTCGTGTGTGACAATGGCCGGAACCTGGTGGCGGCTTTGAGGCGAGGCCAGCTGACACATGTTCCATGCGTGGCCCATGTGCTCAACCTCGTGGTTCAGCGGTTTCTAAAGTCATACCCAGAGCTGTCTGATCTGCTGGTAAAAGTTCGCCGCCTGTCTGCACATTTTCGAAAGTCACCTACTGATTCAGCCGGCCTTGCCGGCTTTCAGCGCAGTTTGCATCTTCCGGCTCACAGACTGGTGTGTGATGTCCCCACGCGTTGGAATTCAACTCTGCACATGTTGGTCAGGATATGTGAGCAGAAGAGGGCAGTTGTTGAGTACCTGCATCACCTAAGCCGTCGGGAAATGGGTCAAACTCCACACATAACACCTGAGGAGTGGAGATGGATGTCCGACCTATGTACCATCCTCCAAAACTTTGAGGACTCCACCAAGATGGTGAGTGGTGATGACGCCATTATTAGCGTCACCATACCGCTACTCTGCCTTCTAAAACGGTCTCTGCTCAAAACCAAACATGATGCATTGCAGGCGGAGCGCGATGAGTTGCAGCAAGAAACAGTAGTGGGTGTGGGTGATAACACACAGCCCAGCCTCGTCTCATCACAACGTGCAGTGGAGGACTATGACGAGGAGGAGGATGAAGACATGGAGCAAATCTCCGGCCAAATTGAGGATATGACATGCACACCAGTCATATCCTCGGTTCAGCGTGGCTGGCCAGAGGACAGGGTAGATGAGGAGGAGGAGGAGGAGGAGGAGGACAGCATGTTCAGTCAACGTGTTGGTCAGGCTACTGAAGTCCTGGCTGTTAAGAGTCTGGCGCACATGGCTGACTTTATGGTAAGCTGCCTGTCTCGTGACCCTCGCGTTAAGAACATCTTGGCCGACAATCATTACTGGTTGGTAACACTGTTAGACCCACGCTACAAGGAGAACTTTATGTCTCTTATTCCCGAGGCGGAGAGGTCAACCAAAATGCAGCAGTTCCGGAAGGCCATAGTCACGGAAGTAGGCAAAGCATTCCCCTCACAAAACGCTAGCGGCATAGGTCAGGAATCAGTGGACAACCAAGGCGTACAGCCGAGAGAGGCACAAGTCCAATCCGCCAGAGGTAGGGGAACAGTCTTTAAGATGTGGGACAGTTTTCTCAGCCCCTCACGTACCACAGCCCCTGAGGTGCGGGGTAGTGCCACAAGAAATCCTAAGTTTGCCCAGATGCTCAAGGAGTACCTTGCAGATCGAACAACTGTACTCCGACATTCCTCTGTGCCTTACAATTATTGGGTATCCAAGGTGGACACGTGGCATGAATTGGCTCTCTACGCCTTGGAAGTCCTGGCCTGCCCTGCCGCTAGCGTTTTGTCAGAGCGTGTTTTTAGTGCCGCAGGTGGAATCATTACAGATAAACGCACCCGCCTGTCAACTGAAAATGCTGACAGGCTGACTCTGATCAAGATGAACAAGGCTTGGATTGGGCCAGACTTCACCACACCACCAGCAAATGAGAGCGGAATTTAAAGTTTGTAACGGGAATTTGCCATGTACCTCCAGTCACCCATGGGTACACACTTCTGGACTTTGGATAATCGCTGGACTGCTCCTCCTTCTCCTCATGCGCCACCATGATGACCGTTACAAGAGTTAGGCCTTTGTTTCAGGTATACCCCCAGTGGTAAATTTTTTCGCCCATTCTTTGCAGAATGGACATTACAACGACAGGAGACCCGCTCCTTTGCAATGGGAACAATGTTTTGAGGCCCTCATGCACGTCTCTATGCAGGGACAACGTGGAGCCTCCCAATTTTTGGCTGCCCTGCCAAAGGGCTATACTATAATACACCCACTTCCTGACAATGGACACTTAATGTTTTGAGGCCCTCATGCACGTCTCTATCCAGGGACAACGTGGAGCCTCCCAATTTTTGGCTGCCCTGCCAAAGGGCTATACTACAAAAGACCCACTTCCTGACAATGGACACTTAATGTTTTGAGGCCCTCATGCACGTCTCTATCCAGGGACAACGTGGAGCCTCCCAATTTTTGGCTCCCCTGCCTAAGGGCTATACTATAATACACCCACTTCCTGACAATGGACACTTAATGTTTTGAGGCCCTCATGCACGTCTCTATCCAGGGACAACGTGGAGCCTCCCAATTTTTGGCTGCCCTGCCAAAGGGCTATACTACAAAAGACCCACTTCCTGACAATGGACACTTAATGTTTTGAGGCCCTCATGCACGTCTCTATCCAGGGACAACGTGGAGCCTCCCAATTTTTGGCTGCCCTGCCTAAGGGCTATACTATAATACACCCACTTCCTGACAATGGACACTTAATGTTTTGAGGCCCTCATGCACGTCTCTATCCAGGGACAACGTGGAGCCTCCCAATTTTTGGCTGCCCTGCCAAAGGGCTATACTATAATACACCCACTTCCTGACAATGGACACTTAATGTTTTGAGGCCCTCATGCACGTCTCTATCCAGGGACAACGTGGAGCCTCCCAATTTTTGGCTGCCCTGCCAAAGGGCTATACTACAAAAGACCCACTTCCTTCCAATGGGCACTTCAGGTTTACAGGCCCTCATGCACGTCTCTATCCAGGGACAACGTGGAGCCTCCCAATTTTTGGCTGCCCTGCCTAAGGGCTATACTATAATACACCCACTTCCTGACAATGGACACTTAATGTTTTGAGGCCCTCATGCATGTCTCTATCCAGGGACAACGTGGAGCCTCCCAATTTTTGGCTGCCCTGCCAAAGGGCTATACTACAAAAGACCCACTTCCTTCCAATGGGCACTTCAGGTTTACAGGCCCTCATGCACGTCTCTATCCAGGGACAACGTGGAGCCTCCCAATTTTTGGCTGCCCTGCCAAAGGGCTATACTACAAAAGACCCACTTCCTTCCAATGGGCACTTCAGGTTTACAGGCCCTCATGCACGTCTCTATCCAGGGACAACGTGGAGCCTCCCAATTTTTGGCTGCCCTGCCTAAGGGCTATACTATAATACACCCACTTCCTGACACTGGACACTTAATGTTTTGAGGCCCTCATGCACGTCTCTATCCAGGGACAACGTGGAGCCTCCCAATTTTTGGCTGCCCTGCCTAAGGGCTATACTACAATAGACCCACTTCCTTACAATGGGCACTTCAGGTTTACAGGCCATCATGCACGTCTGTATGCAGGGGCATTGGTGAACCTCACAATTTTGGACTGCCCTGGCAAAGGAAAATACTACAAAGACTCAGTTCCTCAAAATGGGCACATTAGACTCAGAGGCCTTTATGTACGTCTCTTCTCAGGGACATCGGAGTGCCACACAATGTTTTACGTAAAATCTTTCATGTATTGATCTCAAAAAGTAACATACATTAGCTCTATCTCACTATTGGGTATGTGCCCTTAACATTTCCGCTATGAAAAATCATTTTGGTGTCATTTTGGAAGGTTTTCTGGTGAGTCCGTAAAAATGGCGTAAAACGCGGACAAAATTATTCAAAGCTGTGACTTTTGAGTGATAAATGCTTCAAGGGGTCTTCCCCATGCTGTTGCCATGTCATTTGAGCACTCTTCGGAGACTTTTGTGCCATTTTTAGGGTTTCTACATGCTGCCGGTGGTCATTTCACAAAAATACTCGGGTCTCCCATAGGATAACATTGGGCTCGGTGCTCGGGCCGAGTACACGAGTATCTTGGGAGGCTCGGCCCGAGCTTCGAGCACCCGAGCTTTTTAGTACTCGCTCATCACTACTAATAAACCTAAAAAATAAAAATAAATTGAATAAAAATCATGAATGTTGTGTTATAACAGGAAATTCGGTGTAAGAATGAATATCCGGGATGAGAGTTCAGCGAATGAGTTATAGAAATTGTTACAAAAAGGAGTGTGTACGGTTTATGCGTAAATTTTCAGAATGCGTACATGAAAATTATATGTATGTGAGAATGTCCCCCATGCTTTGTAAAAAGTTATTTATGAAAATGTAAATAAAATATATAAAAATGCCTAATTATTTATAATTTATGAGAAAGATATATATGTATGGAAGAATGTTATAAGGTGTCCAAGAACCATAAAGAAAAAGGGTGCATATATAATGTTAGAGGTCTAGAGTTCCACCAGGCTATATCACCCCTAAAGAAATAGAAAGAAGACCTTACTACCTGTGTACCCCAAAAAAAGCTATATTTCTTAGCCAGGATTATGGTGGAGATATGCACAAGTGAAATAAGAATATAAAGTAATACAATAAGATTATAAAACCAATATGTGTGCATTCATGCACCACCCGGTACGCTACCCTTGCCAAATTGCTCACTCTAGATCCCCACACGATCCATGAAGCCGTTCCCCCGGTCACACCGCCTGCTGCCGGTTCCCACTCATCCCTGGGGGAGTTAGGCGAGTGGTATCGAGAGCTACATGTCGGCACTGATGATACCCCCATACACCACAAGGAAGGGGTATACCGGGTGGTACAGGAGTATGAGCGGGTTTTTAGCAAGCACCCTCTAGATTTTGGGCAGATTAAAGGGGTTCAACACCACATTCCTACCGGTACACACTCCCCTATTAAAGAGAGATACAGGCCTATTCCCCCTGCGCACTACCAATGCGCCAAAGACATATTGAGGAACATGAAGGAGGCAGGGGTTATTAGGGACAGCTGTAGTCCCTGGGCCGCTCCGTTGGTGCTGGTTAAGAAGAAGGATGGCACCATGCGGATGTGTGTGGATTACCGGAAGATTAACCAGATAACGCATAAGGATGCTTACCCTCTGCCCCGCATCAAAGAGTCCCTGGCCTCGCTGAGAACCGCTAACTACTTCTCCACCCTTGACCTCACCAGCGGGTACTGGCAGGTGGCCGTGGCACCGGAAGACCGAGAGAAGACTGCCTATGGGACCGTTTTGCTGTACTTGGATGATGTGATTGTGTACTCACAGACGTATGAAGCCCACCTGGAGCACCTAGCCGAGGTGTTCGCGTCCCTTGCCAAGTATGGGATGAAGTTGAAGCCCTCAAAGTGTCATCTGCTGAAACCCAGAGTGCAGTACCTAGGACATGTGGTTGGTGCGGAAGGTGTCGCCCCCAACCCCGAGAAGATCACCGCCATCCAAGACTGGCCGAGACCGACCACAGTGAGGGAAGTGAGGCAGTTTCTGGGCCTGGTGGGATATTACCGTCGCTTCATTAAGGGGTACACAAAGATGGCTGCCCCCATGCAAGACCTCCTCGTAGGACAGACCAAGGGTGGTAGATCCCTAGTAGCCCCATTGGTGTGGGAAGAAAAGCATGAGGAATCCTTCCGCCAGCTGAGAACAGCCCTGACCGGAGAGGAAATCCTAGCGTACCCTGACTACAGCCGCCCATTCATCCTCTACACCGACGCCAGCAATGTGGGCTTGGGGGCTGTTCTATCCCAGGTCTAAGACAGAAGGGAAAAGGTAATAGCTTATGCTAGCCGAAAACTCCGACCGACTGAGAGGAACCCTGAGAACTACATCTCCTTCAAGCTTGAGCTCTTGGCACTGGTGTGGGCTATCACCGAGCGGTTCCGCCATTACCTGGCAGCAGCCAAGTTCACCGCGTACACAGACAATAACCTGCTGACCCATCTAGATACGGCCAAGCTGGGCGCGTTGGAGCAGCGGTGGGTGACCAGGTTAGCCAACTACGATTTCACCATCAAGTACCGGGCCGGCCGTACCAACGTCAATGCCAATGCACTCTCCCGGATACCCCACCTGTCGGAAGAGGGGCCAGAGGATGATGACCTCGAAGAGATCGAGTTGCCTGCATTTCACCGGCCATTCACTGAGAAGGTGCACGTCTACCAACAACGGGTGAACCTGGATCCGCTGCCCCGACAGGACTGGCAGGAAGCTCAGGACCAGGCACCTGCTGTCCGCCTGGTCAAGACTCTAGTGGAACAGGGTTCTGCTGGGATAGACCCTGCTGCCCCTGCCGAAGCCCAACGTCTGTGGCAAGAACGGACCCGGCTATACCTACACCAGGGGAAGTTGTATCGCGAGCTGATTAATCCAAAGACTCACGAGAAGATCCGCCAGCTGGTGATTCCCCAGGCTAACGTGCCCACCGTCCTGCAAGCATACCATGATGGTGCAGTGCACTTCGGGTGGAAGAAGCTAGAGATGTTGTTAAGAGAGCGGTTCTATTGGAGTGGAATGCGGGAATCTGTGGAGGCCTGGTGCCGAGAATGTGGCCCTTGCGCATTGAGAAGGAAGGACGAGGCCAGCCAGAAGGCACCCCTACACCCGATCATTACACACCAACCGCTGGAGCTGGTTGCCCTTGACCATGTAAAGCTCACCCCCAGCCGAAGTGGGTACACCTACGCTCTGACCATCGTAGACCACTACTCGAGGTTCCTGGTGGTTGTCCCAGTTAAGGACTTAACCGGCCGCACCGCTGCTAAGGCTTTCCAGGCTTATTTCTGTTGACCGCATTGGTACCCGGAGAGGGTGCTTACCGACCAGGGTCCGGCCTTTGAAGCAGAGGTATTCCAGGAATTCTGCCAGTTGTACGGCTGCAAGAAAATCCGGACCACGCCTTACCTTGCCCAAACCAATGGCATTTGTGAAAAGATGAACCACTTGGTCCTGGGCCTCCTCAAGACGTTACCACTGGAAGAGCGGAACCTGTGGCTGGAGAAGCTACCTGACCTGGTCGATATGTACAACAACATCCCTTCCAGCTCTACGAAATGCACTCCAGCATACCTGATGAGAGCTCGTCCCGGCCGGCTACCAGTGGATCTGGAAATGGGCTTGGAAGCTTCAGAAGCACTCCTGTCGACAGCTGAATGGGACACTCGGCGGAGGACACAGTACCGACAGGTCCAGGAGTATGTTGAAAAGAACTTGTGCCGGAGTCGGGGACAACAGGAGCAGTGCTTCAACAAGAAGGCGCCTGCCGGTTCCTTCCAACCTGGGGATGTAGTGCTGAAGCGGAAAAGAAGGGCCCACAAGCTGGATGATCAATGGGAAAAAAACCCGTATGTAGTCCAGCCCACAGGATGGGAGAATGGGAAGGCCTACCAGATCAGCCGTGACCAGGGGGGGACTTTGGCCACGGTTTCCCGAGACCACCTGAAGAAGTGCCCACCAGCATTGAGAGTAGCGGATGAGGCTCCAGTTCCCAGTCCAGTGGAGAAGGAAAAAGAGGTAATCCACACCATGATGGGTGATTTTCCAGCAGACTGGCCTACACAGAACGGTGCGGTGATCCTTCCAGTGATACTGTTCCCACAACCCGTGGATGAAGAAATGATGGAAACGGTTAACCGCGAGCCAGTGCCCAGGGAGGTACCTGTACCCAGCTCCCCTACGCCTCCGCCTGCCCCACATGATAGCAGGGAGGAGGAACTGACTGTTCCCTCTGCCCCACTGCCTGTCACCACTGACACCGGACCCCGAAGGTCCACTCGCCCCAACCTAGGTAGACCCCCACTTAGGTACAGGGAAACTACTCTTTAAAAGGGGGGGGCTTTATGTGTTGAGTGTACCAGTTTGAAAGTTTTAAATGATAAGTAAAGATGATCAACCAAAGAAGTTTACCTGATTGAACCGTGATTAAACCGGCCGTTGCCGGCAACTGTTGTCCCCGTAGGGACTGTGCAACCATTGCGTAAGGAACTGCTTACGGACAAGCCCGAGAACTTGCAGGGCAACCACAAACTTAGTGCAATGTAAATAAAAATGTTTGTTGGCTTGACACCGTTACCGCCTCCGGAGAGGCTGATTTGGGAGGATGGGCCTGGAGGAAAGGGATGGCCTAGGCCCGCCACTACCGTAACCGGTGGCGATCCTCTGGGGGTTCAGGGGTCCCCTTGGACGTGGGCCCCCTGAAAGAGACAGAACCCGCTCGGGCAACTTGGTGCTGGACTGGGGTCAAGGGGTGCTGCCCGCTTCTTAGGGGCAGCATCAGGGCCAGGTTGTTTGGGTGGGAGAAGAGCGGAAGCTGTACCGTTGTAAAATGTTTATGATGCTTTTACATGTTTTACCGTTTTATTCTTTTTCAGTTGTGAAAATAAAACCGGTGATGGACGGGCAGCCCGCGGACGGTCTGCATTTTACTATAGGGGAATGTGGCGCCCTGGACAAGCCAGGTCGTCACAGGTACTACACCAACACACTCTACACTCCGGCTAGGCACACCGAAGCTAAACACAAATCCTAGTTGCCTTCCTCCAGGGGCTGATGTCCACACCAGGGGGTGGGCCAGGCGGTTGATCCCACCCACCGAGGAGTTCACAGTCCTGGAGGCGGGAAAAGGAGTCAGATTAGAGATCAGTTTTGGAGTTAGAGAAGTGAAGAGGAGAGGAGACTGACCGTGTCCGGGTGTGTGGCCCGGGCACTCAGCAAGGTTGGCAGACGGTGGTGACCTTCTGCAGGAGAGGCTGATTGGAGTGAACCGTACGGACCGGGGATGGGCGGTGGCCCGCCGGTACCAGATCGGGGAGTGAAGAGAAGCCAGCACCATCCGGCAGGGCCTACGGACCCCGACCAGGCTAGGAGTCGCCGTAAAACCGGTCAAATCCGTTAGCGACAGGAACCTCCAGGGTTTCCCAGCAGTCAAGACCCGATTGAAGGCAACAGCTCACACCGTAGAGGGAAGCACAGTCACCGCCAAGGCTACAGTTCCCAGGGCCAGAGCCTGCGGGCAAAAGGGGCTCCCTCAGCATCCATCCAAGCTGGGGAGCGGGTTACCGGTGGGAAGCCCGCTAGATTTTGGGGGAATAAAAGGGGTCCAACACCACATCCCCACAGGTGCACACCCACCCATCAAAGAGAGCTATAAGCCAATACCACCTTCACATTGCCAGTGTACCAAGGACATGTTGAGCAACATGAAGGCGGCTGGGGTTATCCGTGACAGTTGTAGCCTTTGGGCAGCTCTGTTGATCCTGTTAAAAAAGAAGGACGGCACCACTCCCCGTATTGAGGAATTGCTAGCTGCATTGAGAACTGCAAATTATTTTTCTACCCTTGATCTCACTAGTCACTATTGGCAAGTGTCCGTTGCTGAGGCAGACCGGGAGAAGACCGCCTTCGCCACCCCTATGGGTCTCTGCGAGTTCAAAAGCATGCCCTTCGAGCTGTGCAATGCGCCAGGAACCTTCCAGAGGCTGATGGAATGCTGCTTGGGACAAGATTTTAGGGTGTATAAAAAGGGAGATTAGATCCCGTGATCCCAACGTATTGTTACACCTCTATAAATCACTTGTAAGGCTACATCTGGAATATGGGAACCAGTTTTGGGCTCCACATTTTAAAAAGGACATTCAGAAGTTAGAGTCAGTTCAAAGGTGGGCAACTAGACTACTACAAGGAATGGAAGGCCTCCCATATGATGACAAGTTGAAAAAGTTATTAAGTGATTATTGGCTGCAATGGGGCTTTCTGGCTGGTGCCAGCCTCTCTTCTTAGCACACAGGAACCACAATCCCTACACCATGCTTCAATGGATTCTCTCATCCCAGCCCAGTAAAACTACATATTTTACACAGTCATAAGCAGCCAAAAGGGATCTATTCTATTCAATTGCAAATGATCTAGATAAGACTGAGAATAAGATACTGCACGGGACATAGCAGAGTTGGTCAAGTTGAGTGGAGATGAGTTTGCTATTTGGCACAGCTTTTTGCATCAATAAAGCAAGTAAAAGGTGTGAAAGATAAAAAAAAGGGTGAAAGTGTGAAAAGTGAATTGGCCAAATTGAGGTGCATATAAAGTTTTTGCTTTCTTTCAATTCACTAATGGGGCTCATTTGAATCAGGTGAATTGAGTTCTGCTTTTGGAAACTGGGTTAAGAAGGGGTGCACCGGTCCTGGAGGTACTGCAATACCAGGTCAATGCGTGGAGTGGACAGAGCAAGATTTTTTCCATCTCCTTGTTCTAAAAATCCATTTAATATATGGTCCCCAGAGAGGGGACGTATCAGATATTAAACTGATAAGAACAGATTTAATTTTTTTTTTTTTTTCTGTTTATCAGTAGGACTTCAAAATAACAAAGGTGATCGCCTCCCGTTGCCTGGGAACCGTCCAGGCACAAGAGGGCTATGTGTCACCAGAAGGCGCACACACTTCCTCAAGGCCGGCAGACGTGCAATCCCAGGCACCTTCCAGTACCGACCAAGGTAGCGTCCTCCGAAACTACACTTGATCTTAGCCAAAAGGCCGAGAAGCTATAACCCGAATTGGTTACGGCCTTGAGTGGCACCCTGGCCTATACCGGACACATCTTAGGGAGAGGGAGACAAACCCACGCCTACAGAAGACATTTTGTCACCCAAGCCAACCCTTGAAAAGGCTGTTTTGCAGAGCAAAAACAAGAAGAATGGTGCTTTTTGCAGCCGCCGCCCACTGCAATGAATCTGAATAACTCCTCCTTTTGGACACAAGCACCTCCCCTCCCCCTTGCAGTCTTTCCAATTCATGATACAAAAAGACGGACGGACAGGACAGGACAGGACAGGCTGCCTGACTTTCCGTCACTGCCACCCTTTGCCATCCTTGCCCGTAGAAAGCCCTTTCATCATCCCCAAACCCTAATCTTTTCCCTTCCCTTCCCAGATGCGTCTCACTCCCTTTCATTAGGAAGTGAGCGCAGCCTTTTCTCCGTTCTGCACATGCGCGACGTTAAACACAAATGCGCAGGCGTGCGTTCCATTACCCTCACTGCATTCCACTCCCATACAGGAAGTGGGCGCAGCTATTACTACGGTCGCACATAAAAGAACCCACGGCCACCACTGCACATAGCTGACTCCACCACAGGACACCCACTTCTACACCAACGCAGGTAAGACAGGATCGGCACCTCTATGCTCCCGTTACAATCAGGCTCAGTCACCATGTGATAACGCTCTCAACTCTTTAGTTGCAGGCTCCCCTTGCTTCACCTCCATTGGCTGTGCTGCCATTTCCTCTCCCACCTGGAAGGTATACTTTATTCCACTATTTTCCTGTTTCTCTCTTCCCCCTTTTCCCATAACCTACTTTTATCTGCATTTGTGGGGTATCTATATGCTATTTACATTTACATCATAGTTTTATTCATTAATATGGAAGGGAAGAGTGCCCATGAGAGTGTTGAACTGCGGAGAGCAAGAGATTAAGCTGCTCCGATTTGCCACCATTGATAAGCTGTTCTCAGTAGATACACATGCTATCCAAACAGCAGCATCCACCATTGCTTCAGCCCACCCATTCAGTGACAGCTCACCAAGTCAGCCATAGGAGTGGTGTAAGGAATTACACGTAGGCACTGACTCCACACCTTCACATCACAAGAAGGGGGTCTACAGGCTAGTGCAAGAATACGAGCAAGTCTTCAGCAAACATCCGCTAGACTTTTGAAGAATAAAAGGGGTCAAACACTACATCCCCACAAGTGCACACCCACCCATCAAAGAGAGATATAAGCCAAAACTACCTGCACATTACCAGTGTACCAAGGACATGTTGAGCAACATGAAGGAGGCTGGGGTTATCCGTGACAGTTGTAGCCTCTGGGCAGCTCCGTTGGTCCTGTTAAAGAAGAAGGACAGCACCACTCCCCTGTATAGAGGAATAGCTAGCTGCATTGAGAACTGCAAATTATTTTTCTACCCTTGATCTCACTAGTCGCTATTGGCAAGTGTCCGTTGCTGAGGCAGACCGGGAGAAGACCGCCTTTGCCACCCCGATGGGTCTCTGCGAGTTCAAAAGCATGCCCTTCGAGCTGTGCAATTTGCCAGGAACCTTCCAGAGGCTGATGGAATGCTGCTTGGGACACCGAAACTTTGAAACGGTACTGCTATACCTTTATGATGTTATTGTTTATTCTAAAGCAAACAAGATTTTAGGGTGTATAAAAAGGGAGATTAGATCCGGTGATCCCAACGTATTGTTACCCCTCTATAAATCACTTGTAAGGCCACATCTGGAATATGGGGTAAAGTCCTGAGCAGGTTGATAACCATTGGTTTGAGCATGGTAGGGTGTAGTGCGCATCTTCCTGCATCGGTAAAAGCTGCAGAAGTCCTTGAAGATTTCCGCTTCAAAGGCTGTGCCTTGATCTGTGAGGACTCTCTCTGAGTAGCCATGAGGTCTGCATAAGTGTGCTTGGAAGACCTTCGCTGCAGTATGGGCCATTAGATCTTTGACTTGTACCACAACCATAAATCTCGAGTAGTTGTCTACCATCGTAAGTGCATACGTGAGCTCGCCTCGATATTCTGCAACAAAACTCCCTTTTTCGATTTCAGTTTCAGCAAACACTCCTCTTCCTGTAGAAAATATTTATCATTACCTAAGACAGTCATTCTAATGCATGACAATATTAAGGCAATTTAGTTAAAACTTGTTTTAACTCACCTTTAAGGGGATTGATGTATTTCATGGTCAATCCAGGTTTGTCAGTGATGGCACTGACATAATGTATGGCGTCTTTTTCGGGCGTTATCCTTTGCCTTTTCATTGTGAAAATCCAGTTGCCTATATCAAAGCAAATTCTACTACTTGTAAAGTATGCAGAAAATGAAATGTAGAACATATAACATCAACTGCTTAGGAACGCATCATAGGTTAGTACTTAAAAGGATATTGTCATGTTCTAGTCATAATGCAAGCTGGACATTTTTCATGTTACCCTGTAATCGCCGGCCTGTTCTAATGCTCACAAGCTAAGATATAGGCTCAGCTGCTAAGGCTTCCCTCTGCCTTCTGAATGAAACTTGAATATGTCTGGGTCACTGTGTATATAGCAGGTGCTCAGAAAAAATAAGAGTCAATTCAATAAAAATAGCTCTGGCACACTATAGTGATCAATAACGTAAGAAAAGAACTCTTGGAATGCTGAAAATTCTTTATTTGTGCAAAAGGATAATTCATCCAACGTTTCGACCTTGTTTTTAGGTCTTTATCAAGGATAAAGTTATCTAAGATCATAAAGGGTTACAAAACCATATAAACACGTAATTAGTACATAGTACAACATAACAGTACAATATATTGCTACTTGAGAGTACAATGGGTCAAATGACCATGATGCACATACAAAAAATTTTTCCAAAGCCATAGTGAAAACATTTGTACTGAGGAAAGAAAATTTCCACATGACCTATCTGGAGAAACATTCTGGATCAAACAACCAAAAATAGTCAAGCAGGTAAATACACACCTATATGGATAACAGGATGATATGTGTTCAATTGTATAGCGTCATTGCCATTAAGGTACAAATGGAAAACTTGCAATCCTATATAGTGAAGGAAATGAACACATATCATATCAAAGAACACAGGAACATGGGTGTGAGAAAAACCTCAATGTTTATACTTTGTTCTTTATAATGGTGTGAACATGTATATGTCTCAGTACCTTATGCACTTGAGAATTCTAGTGAGTAGATCATGAAAGCCTATTTCAGAACTGGAATCAGTAAATAATTGTAGGTGGAATCTAAATGAAAAGATGGTACAAGTGTTATCATGACACGTGGGCTATAACACAATGGACCGTGTGACAAAGAAGAAAGGAGAGAAAGAAGAGGAAGAAAATGCAACTACCTGTAACATTACGTGATAGTCACTGGTAAGTATCACTTGACAATTCAAGTGAAAAAGGATTCCTTTATTAGTGGGTGTATTATAGTATAGCCCTTTGGCAGGGCAGCCAAAAATTGGGAGGCTCCACGTTGTCCCTGCATAGAGACGTGCATGAGGGCCTCAAAACATTGTTCCCATTGCAAAGGAGCGGGTCTCCTGTCGTTGTAATGTCCATTCTGCAAAGAATGGGCGAAAAAATTTACCACTGGGGGTATACCTGAAACAAAGGCCTAACTCTTGTAACGGTCATCATGGTGGCGCATGAGGAGAAGGAGGAGCAGTCCAGCGATTATCCAAAGTCCAGAAGTGTGTACCCATGGGTGACTGGAGGTACATGGCAAATTCCCGTTACAAACTTTAAATTCCGCTCTCATTTGCTGGTGGTGTGGTGAAGTCTGGCCCAATCCAACCCTTGTTCATCTTGATCAGAGTCAGCCTGTCAGCATTTTCAGTTGACAGGCGGGTGCGTTTATCTGTAATGATTCCACCTGCGGCACTAAAAACACGCTCTGACAAAACGCTAGCGGCAGGGCAGGCCAGGACTTCCAAGGCGTAGAGAGCCAATTCATGCCACGTGTCCACCTTGGATACCCAATAATTGTAAGGCACAGAGGAATGTCGGAGTACAGTTGTTCGATCTGCAAGGTACTCCTTGAGCATCTGGGCAAACTTAGGATTTCTTGTGGCACTACCCCGCACCTCAGGGGCTGTGGTACGTGAGGGGCTGAGAAAACTGTCCCACATCTTAAAGACTGTTCCCCTACCTCTGGCGGATTGGACTTGTGCCTCTCTCGGCTGTACGCCTTGGTTGTCCACTGATTCCTGACCTATGCCGCTAGCGTTTTGTGAGGGGAATGCTTTGCCTACTTCCGTGACTATGGCCTTCCGGAACTGCTGCATTTTGGTTGACCTCTCCGCCTCGGGAATAAGAGACATAAAGTTCTCCTTGTAGCGTGGGTCTAACAGTGTTACCAACCAGTAATGATTGTCGGCCAAGATGTTCTTAAAGCGAGGGTCACGAGACAGGCAGCTTACCATAAAGTCAGCCATGTGCGCCAGACTCTTAACAGCCAGGACTTCAGTAGCCTGACCAACACGTTGACTGAACATGCTGTCCTCCTCCTCCTCCTCCTCCTCCTCATCTACCCTGTCCTCTGGCCAGCCACGCTGAACCGAGGATATGACTGGTGTGCATGTCATATCCTCAATTTGGCCGGAGATTTGCTCCATGTCTTCATCCTCCTCCTCGTCATAGTCCTCCACTGCACGTTGTGATGAGACGAGGCTGGGCTGTGTGTTATCACCCACACCCACTACTGTTTCTTGCTGCAACTCATCGCGCTCCGCCTGCAATGCATCATGTTTGGTTTTGAGCAGAGACCGTTTTAGAAGGCGGAGTAGCGGTATGGTGACGCTAATAATGGCGTCATCTTATACCTTTATGATGTTATTGTTTATTCTAAAGCAAACAAGATTTTAGGGTGTATAAAAAGGGAGATTAGATCCGGTGATCCCAACGTATTGTTAACCCTCTATAAATCACTTGAAGATTTCCGCTTCAAAGGCAGTGCCTTGATCTGTGAGGACTCTCTCTGAGTAGCCATGAGGTCTGCATAAGTGTGCTTGGAAGACCTTCGCTGCAGTATGGGCCATTAGATCTTTGACTTGTACCACAACCATAAATCTCGAGTAGTTGTCTACCATCGTAAGTGCATACGTGAGCTCACCTCGATATTCTGCAACAAAACTCCCTTTTTCGATTTCAGTTTCAGCAAACACTCCTCTTCCTGTAGAAAATATTTATCATTACCTAAGACAGTCATTCTAATGCATGACAATATTAAGGCAATTTAGTTAAAACTTGTTTTAACTCACCTTTAAGGAGATTGATGTATTTCATGGTCAATCCAGGTTTGTCAGTGATGGCACTGACATAATGTATGGCGTCTTTTTCGGGCGTTATCCTTTGCCTTTTCATTGTGAAAATCCAGTTGCCTATATCAAAGCAAATTCTACTACTTGTAAAGTATGCAGAAAATGAAATGTAGAACATATAACATCAACTACTTAGGAACGCATCATAGGTTAGTACTTAAAAGGATATTGTCATGTTCTAGTCATAATGCAAGCTGGACATTTTTCATGTTACCCTGTAATCGCCGGCCTGTTCTAATGCTCACAAGCCAAGATATAGGCTCAGCTGCTAAGGCTTCCCTCTGCCTTCTGAATGAAAATTGAATATGTCTGGCTCACTGTGTATATAGCAGGTGCTCAGAAAAAATAAGAGTCAATTCAATAGAAATAGCTCTGGCACACTATAGTGATCAATAACGTAAGAAAAGAACTCTTAGAATGCTGAAAATTCTTTATTTGTGCAAAAGGATAATTCATCCAACGTTTCGAGCTTGTTTTTAGGTCTTTATCAAGGATAAAGTTATCTAAGATCATAAAGGGTTACAAAACCATATAAACACGTAATTAGTACATAGTACAACATAACAGTACAATATATTGCTACTTGAGAGTACAATGGGTCAAATGACCATGATGCACATACAAAAAAATTTTCCAAAGCCATAGTGAAAACATTTGTACTGAGGAAAGAAAATTTCCACATGACCTATCTGGAGAAACATTCTGGATCAAACAACCAAAAATAGTCAAGCAGGTAAATACACACCTATATGGATAACAGGATGATATGTGTTCAATTGTATAGCGTCATTGCCATTAAGGTACAAATGGAAAACTTGCAATCCTATATAGTGAAGGAAATGAACACATATCATATCAAAGAACACAGGAACATGGGTGTGAGAAAAACCTCAATGTTTATACTTTGTTCTTTATAATGGTGTGAACATGTATATGTCTCAGTACCTTATGAACTTGAGAATTCTAGTGAGTAGATGATGAAAGCCTATTCCAGAACTGGAATCGGTAAATAATTGTAGGTGGAATCTAAATGAAAAGATGGTACAAGTGTTATCATGACACGTGGGCTATAACACAATGGACCGTGTGACAAAGAAGAAAGGAGAGAAAGAAGAGGAAGAAAATGGAACTACCTGTAACATTACGTGATAGTCACTGGTAAGTATCACTTGACAATTCAGGTGAAAAAGGATTCCTTTATTAAAGGGTTCTCAGTCGCCTCAGGATCATGAAATACTAGGGTAAATGATATGAGAATGGGTAAGAAGCACCACTAAAGGAAATATGAGATGCAGGACATATATCTATAAACCCCTGAACTACATGATAGAAATAAAAAGAAGAAAAAAGAAAAAAAAGAAGAAAGAAGAAGAACACATAGAATGCGGAAAGAGAATGGGTACAACTACCTGAGTTACTGCAGGGAGGCCCCTGGTAGGTATTGTGAGGGTTAGTGGAATTCCTTCACTGAAGGGTTCTCAGTTGCCTCAGGTTCGTGAAAAATGCTATAGACAAATAATGCCCGGAGAAAAGGGGTTCATATACAGCGAATAATGGTAATACAAGGTACATGTGTCCCATGTAATAGTATAAATATATATATATGCTCTACACCAGAAATAGAAAGTAGTCCCTCTGCCTTCTGTCTAGGTGCCCTGAGTTATGTCCTGTAAACTGTCACAGTGACCTAGACACACATGTGTAGTAGGGGAATATCCCTGCTGAGATGCCAGTGCTAGAGCACTCGTTTGCTGTGGAGTTGAACGCTATGTGAGTAGTTCTTACCTTCAATGAGCAGAAGTCTCTTTTTTCAGATTTCAATATCTCTGTGGGTATCTGGCAGAAATATGGAATACTCTTTACTGCTAAGACCCTGTACACCACTCCCACTAAAGGGGGCTTTACACGCTGCGACATCGCTAATGCGGAGTCGTTGGGGTCACGGAATTTGTGACGCACATCCGGCCGCATTAGCGATGTTGCTGCGTGTGATACCGATGAGCGATTTTGCATCGTTGCAAAAACGTGCAAAATCGCTCATCGGTGACATGGGTCTCCATTCTCGATTATCGTTACTGCAGCAGTAACGATGTAGTTCGTCGCTCCTGCGGTAGCACACATCGCTCCGTGTGACACCGCAGAAACGAGGAACCTCTCCTTACCTGCCTCCCAGCCGCTATGAGGAAGGAAGGAGGTGGGCGGGATGTTCCGGCCACTCATCTCCGCCCCTCCGCTGCTATTGGGCCGTCGCTCAGTGACGTCGCTGTGACGCCGCACGGACCGCCCCCTTAGAAAGGAGGCGGTTCGCCGGACACAGCGACGTCGCCGGGCAGGTAAGTATGTGTGACGGGTCTGGTCGGTGTTGTGCGGCATGGGCAACGATTTGCCCGTGTCGCGCAACAGATGGGGGCAGGTACCCACACTAGCGATATCGGGACCGATATCGCAGTGTGTAAAGTAGCCTTTAGTCACATGACCAAGACTGTATCTGTGTCCCTACAACACACTTGAGACAAATGTGTGTGTGAGCCTGCATTGTGGGGTATATATAATATATTATAGAGCTGGGAAGGATCATTCTAAGCAGTGAGCTGTTCCAGTATTTGTAGGAAAATACCCAGTAGAAGCATCAAACACAGCACCAATACCTCCCATCAGTATTCCACCACAGTGCCATGTAACCCATGCCCTACACTCCCATCTACACCAATACTATACAGGCACAAACTAGTATATCTGACTAAAAGCCCCCAAAATATGAAGAACGGCCTATAGTTGAGTGTGGATATAAAATCTATGTGAGCAGAGCTAGAATAGAAATCACTGATCGCATTGAAGTCATTCTGACCATAAATCACCATGATATCAAGGTGAGGAGTTGTGTGTTACTGCTGGGAGGAAAGGGTTAACAGTGGAATATTAAGGTGCATTTCTGTGTGCAGTGTTACTAGTCAATGTAACAATTCAGTATGAGCTGCTCTTGGTGCCGGGGGAGGGAGATGCTCTCCTGAGCAAGATAGATGGGGAATGAACATGATATCTATATAGTGTAAGGCAGGGGGTCTCAAACCAGGTGATCATGTCTGATCAACTGGTTACATTATGTCTGATTACCTTGTCTAACAGTTTTTTCTCCCCTTTCTTTACCTTCCAGGTTCCCATAGTCACGTGAAATATCCCTGTTGCACTTGATTACGGCTCACTATTCACTATAGGATGTCTTATATCTAACATCACACTCTCACCCATCAGCACTCTATAGGTTTGTATAAGGTATGCGCTTACACATCCGGTCCTCCATAGGTATTTCCACTTATGTAACACTATCCCTATGATCACTCATAACTCATACCCTTGTAGTCAATTACAGCCTCCTCTCTCCCCCCTCCCCTTCTCCCTTTCCATCTATAATTTTGCCAGTACAATATTAGTTTACATTAGGCACACACTCACATATTCCTTTCCTTAGTGATTTATTGTAATTCACATTCACATACAATTCTCTATGCCTGCCCCATTACTACATTCATACCTACTTGACCCTATCCTGATACCCCTTGTCTCACCTTGTTGGTCCCTACACCTGTTATCATGTCCTTTCCTGTGTCTGTCTTGTCACACAACACATTTTAGCATATAACTTGTGCTCCTTATTACCTGTCCTGCCTATTAGAATTATGTCCATTATGTCCATGCATGGCCCAATGAATCAAGTCTGTACTTCATATTCATGGTTTAAGCCTTTGGGTTCCAATGTGCCCAGAGTATATATCCAGAAAGATTCCCTTTCTTTGAGCTTCCTAATTCTATTGCCTCCTCTGCGTATGGCTTGGACATGTTCGATGACTTGGAATCTTAATTGGATCACTGTGTGATTATGCGTCACAAAATGGTGTGGGACTGGTAATAGAATCTGCTTACAATGTATTGTTGACTTGTGTTTAGCTCAAAGAAAGAGAATCTTTCTGGATATGTACTCTGGGCACATTAGAACCCAAGGGCTTAAACCGTGAATATGAAGTAAAGACTTGATTCATTGGGCCGTGCACCATGTCACCAAGTGTCCAATTGCATTGTCCAATGGCTCACAATGGTTATGCGTTTTCATTGGATGGATAATCGAAGCCATGTTTTTTTCCTTTCTGTTGGGTTTGTTGTGTGAGTAGCCTATAGGATTAAGTTGGTTACCGCAGGCAGTGGATTTAACTTCCTGTCTTTGGTCCAGTGGTAGATGGATTGTCTGGTCTATGAGCTGTTATTGGTTTGAATGCAGGTGAATGCCCATGGGCTGCTTATGACTGTGTAAAATAGTATTGATTCATGATGGATTTCAGACTACATGTAGATATCTTCAGTCTTTCTATCCACATCATTTAAATGAACATTATCCATGCAGCTTGAAATCCATCCAATAAGAGAAGCAACCTTGTACAACCAATCTGATAAGGGCACAGTATATCCTAAGGGAAGGTTATGGCTATAAAAGGGGACTTCTTGGAGTCACCAGGTTGTTGATGGATGTTGCATGATCTAGTCTAAGCTCTTAGGAGCTGGCTAGGGGATCAGAACCAGGATGCCTTGTGGACTCGGTCTAGGGACTTTGGCTTCAACTAGAGGATCACTTGGCTACATGGCTTCAATCTAGGGGCTCCAATTCCGATTGGAGATCATAACCGCAATCTAGGGATTTCGACTCCGGCTGCCAGGATTATACCATATCATCATACCAGAGACTACTTAAGGAAGAAACCCAGGTTGGACAATTTTGTCACCTGGCTACAGACTTTGCAGACCTCAGCCAGCTTCCTAAATCTGGCGCTATTCTATTGTCGGTGGGTGCCCGACAAATTACACAGCTATGTAAAATTTTGGTTTATGAAACTTCAAATCCAGTGACTGATTATTATGTTTTCTAATGTCCTGATTTAAAAAAAAAAATAAATATTTTTTTTTAACCATCAAATATTGATTTTGTACAATCCATGTGTGAAGTTACATACAAGTGACATGAACAAGAAAAATACTTATTGTAACCAAAAATATTCACAATTTTATATATAAAATACATTTATTTATTGTACAGTTATTCTGCAACTTTATTAGAAATTTATTCTTGCACTTTTTCCTTTTCTCTAGATCCCCCTTTTCTCTTATAGAAGGCCTGTGGATCTTCTCTGTGAAGCATCCGGCAATCATGTTCACGTTTCATTTACTTTGGTATCGTCGTTCCATCTCCTTGATATTCCGATGAAAACCTTCTTGTTCTTCCCACCAGCACCAAGGTTTTCAGACAAGTAGTCCAAATAGGAATGTAAAAAATGTAACTTCAAATTCATTAGACAACCCAAGGCTTTGAAACGTTTCAGCATGTTCTCCACGATGGACTTAAATTTTGATTCTTTGTTGTTACCTAGAAACGTATTTATTGCTTCTTTCAAAGAGTCCCAAGCCCTTTTTTCAACAGTTTTCATTATTGTTTAAAACACGTCATCCTTCATTCATGGGTTTCTGAATATCCGAACCCACAAAAATGCTTTTGTGCTGCCCCTGTGCCAGCAGCCGCCGTTGGTCGGATCCAGACCTTCTAAGAGAGTGGCTCGACCCGGGGGTCTCGCGGACATGTCGAATAAAAGGAGGAATGTAGATGTATGGGCTAGGCCGTATTAAGTTTGTGACGCCACCAACGGTGTGTGGTGAGGTGGGACACCACCGCTGCCGTTATGGGATACCCGGGAGAGATGTAGTGGCAGCTGGATGTTAACCCCTCCGTGTGTAGGGATGATTGCCCCGGGGCCCAGTGTCTTTGTGCAGGGTATGGTGATGGCAAGGGCCGGCGCGCCTGAGCAAGCAGGGGGATGTTTGGTTACTCACAGTAAATGAATCACACGAGTCTTTCGGTAAACCAAAGGTGCTGGTGGCCTGCCGCCCCGGCCGGTTGCATTCAGGTCCCCCACCCAGGCTGGTGGTCGCTGTCCTTTACTCTGCACTTGTTTTTGTGTATGGTGGACTGCCTGGTCTGGAACTCAGGAGTCCGCTCCCGGCTGGATATGGCCTAAGGAGCCGTGCCCGCAGGCGCTGGCCCGTGGGATCTAAGGGCCCTGGCGGTGGCCTTATCCCTATCAGTGGGCTGTTGTCTTCTTTGAGGGACTTTAGGTGGGATAGGACCTATAATCCTGCCCTCAATCATTTAATTAGCTAGGCCGCTGTTTTCGGTCCTGGCTTCAGGGTCCTAGGTGACTAGGGTTTCAGGTCGGCTGTGTGTTTCCTAAGTGAGGAAAGGTGTTGTGCGGGGGCCTATCTGTAACTACCTGGTTTTGCCAGGGCATCACACCTTCCTTCAGACTTGATTCTGACAGTCCCTGAAACTTGGTACACAGGTACTTAAACATCTCTCCTTCTTTCAGTAGCGCTTTCACAAACAGCTTCATCAGTCCAAGCTTACAGTGGAGTGGTGGCAAGAGAACTTTAGGTGGGATCAACTAAGCTTTATGCAACAATGTTCTTGAGTCCCGGTTACAAAGATGTTCTTGTTGGCCAATTTTTTTTGCTCCAGTGAAGAGTCCTAACCTGGCTTTCCAATTCACACAAAAAGCATGTGTTCTGCCTTCTTTTACGTAATGCTGTGAATCTCTAGCATACAGCTAAACCCTAGTTCACATTTCAAATAAACAGACTGTGGAGTTCAATAGCCTTGATTTATTAGCTGGTAACGTGAACTTGATTGCAGTATACATGGAATATACAGTGAATATAGGAATATCCAAGATGCAGTTGAAGACAGAATACGGTATATCCAAGATACTGTTTTATACGGGTAAAAACTATAACAAGAAAATGATTACAGTCAGTACAGTGTTAATACAGAGTTAACATAGCATAACAGTACATGAGATGCAGTTCTTACGAGAATGTAGGTGAAAGGTCACTGCATCTGCAATACATAGAAATCTTATCTAGACAAACAAGACAGGGATGACACTAAAGGTGTAGAAGTACAATGTACAATGCATTTACTACACTCTTCCATCTAGGATTCTATCACTAACACATGTAATTTGCTTTGCTCACCGGATTACACTAGGCAGGGGTGAATGTACAGAGAGGTAAGTCGGCATGTCCTTTCCTGACAAATCCAAAGAGAAAATGGCTGCAGGCTTCTTCTCAGCTCAGGGAGGCATTCCTTACCCAGAATACATTTAGCTTAAAGGGAAACTCAGCAATTCAAAAGAATAACAATGACCTCTAGGGGTTGTAACAGAAATTTTAATGAATGACTATTAGCAGGCTGCCATGAGGCAGAACAGCATGGGTATTTAATATATCCTCCTTGCTGCCCAAGAAGCAATGAGAACATTTTTAGACCACCACATATTGACCATCCATGCTCCTTGTAGTTAAGTTTCTTGAGAATAAAGTCTAAATTCTCACAGCTTTCTTCCAAGTGCATAGCATGTGTGACGCCCTGGACTAGCCAGGTAGTCACAAACACAAAATCACACACACCCCCTCCCCTGGATAGTCTACATCAGTCACACAAAATCCTTGTTGCCTCCTCCAGGGTCTGATGTCCACACCAGGTGGGGCGGAGCCAGGCGGTTGGCCCCACCCACCGAGGAGTTCACAGGCCTGGAGGCGGGAAAAAGCAGTTAGTTTAGTTTTGTAGTGGAAAGTGAGAGGACAGAAACTGTTAGTGTCTGGGTAGGAGCCCAGGCACTGTCAGCAAGGTCGGCAGACGGTGGTGGCCGTCTGCAGGAGGTGGTACAAGTCAGCTGAACCGTAGGATCGGGGACGGGCGGTGACCCGAAGGGAACTGAACCGGTGAGCGGATCTGTACCAAGCACAAAGGCAGGGCCATTGGACCCTGACCAGGCTAGGAGCCGCCGACAATGGTCAAATCCGAGAGTGACCGGAATCCCAGGGGTTCCCTAACACCCAAGACCCGACAGAAGGCAACCGTCCACACCGTGAGGATAAAAAGCCACCGCCATAGGCTAGAGATCCAAGGGCCAGCGCCTGCGGGCAAACGGGCTCCCTCGGTACGTACACCCCAGCCATCCAGCCTCCCCGTACCGCCACCGGGCCCCGGGATCACCAACCCCTACCCACGGAGGGGGAACCAACATCCTAGCTGCTCCCTGCCATCGCTCCCGGGATCCCCGTCACCAGCAGTGGTGGTGCCCATTATCACCACGACCTGTGGGTGACGTCACTAACTATCTCCCCAAACAAACCACCCCCTTTTCACTCGTGGGCGAGGAGCGCTGCTCGAGTCCCCGGATCTGGCCCTCCGCTCGAGCCACCGAGCAGCAGCAGCAGCAGAAGTCCCCGAACCCGAGCGTAGCGTGCGTGGCCCCTCTGCCCGCGACACATGCCCTACACACACTGAAGAATACTTACTGCCATTGAGCAGTAGCACAGCTTTCAGACTTTTTGGATGAAACAATGACGTGTCTCCACTCGCTCACATTGTACTTAATGTTACATTTTCCATCAGCACAGGAACATCGCTTGAATACACTAGAGCACCATCTTCAGAAAAGTATGGAGGGAATCTTTTCAGAATTCTAACCTTTTGGAAACCTATTGTCACGCTCTCCGGGTCCCCTGCTCTGCCCCCCGGCTCACCTGCCACGCTCCCCGGCTTCCCTGCTTCGCTCCCCGGCTCCTCTGGCAGACATCCCCCGCTCCACGGTCTCCAGCCTCCACCACCTGCGGTCCCCAGGCGGCCCGGTCCCCACTCCCGGCGCCCGTCGGCAGCCCTGCTCCAGGCCGGCTCCCCTGCTTCCTATACACCGCTCCCTGCCCTGGCTTCTGGCACCCGGGCCTCGCGCATGCGCATTAGGGCGCGCGCGCGGTCATTGACCCTCTCTTAAAGGGCCAGCGTCCACTGACAGGAAATTGAACACACAGGTACAGGGTATAAAGGGGTTTAATGTCCAAGTGGGCGGGGCCTGTTCTTCGTGTTTCCTAAGCTAGGAGTCAGGTCTCCTTGTGTCTCTGTGATATACTTACCTATCTCTCTTCTAGAGCCGCTCCTGCCTCGCCATCCGGTCCTGCCGATTCCCGAACCCCGAACGCTGACTATCTGCCATCCCGTCAGTCCGTACCATCTCTGATCCCTGTGGTGACCCGTCCTCTCGCTCCATCGGTTCCGGACTCTGCCTGACATCTCGGCCTCCGAACCTGAGCTCCGTCACCCGGACTACCATCAGTGACTCCGTGGTCCCAGGGACTTCTCCATTCCACTCTTTTGCACGGACTGTCCTGCTACCCGTAGTGCTCCGGCTACCGGACCCCTTGCCTTCATTAAGGTGTTCGGCCCAGTGGATCCACCTCCTGGGTCTGCCCGTCCACCTGGCCCTAACACCTATAGAATCAGTGTTTGTGAAAAAACTGTACGTGATGATATTTTTTCAATATTTTTACTGAGTCCAATGATCAAAAGTATGAAAAAAATCACATCTTTCAAAAATTTTTACCCTTGGAAACCTGTGTTATTATTACTATGCACGAGCCCTAAATTGTCTGAAAAACAACAAATATGCTGGTTGGATAGACCTTGACCCAACAATTCAACGGCCACAATTAAGGAGAAAAGTGCTAAGAGAGTTAAATTTGCCCCTGAAATAACCCATGATACGGGCCAAGGAGGGACACACCATTTTGATCCGAAAATAGCCCAACACCATGAGAGACGGGCAAATCCGTGAAAAGACAAAGTTCCAAGCTACAACTGACGCAGGATCTACAGCACATACGCCCATTGTAATTGTTCATGATTTCCGGCCACTACGCATTTCAGCCTTCAGGGACCTGGTAATTCGAATGCTATGTCCAGGAGTAGAGATGAGCGAATCGGTCCCGGTTTGGCTCGAGGTCGGTTCGCCGAACGGAGCTCCCGTTCGAGTTCGGCTCGTCGAACGTTCGACGAACCGAACTCGAGCCAATAGGAAACAATGGCAGGCAATCACAAACACAGTAAAACACCTAGAAAACACCCTCAAAGGTGTCCAAAAGGTGACAAACAACTCACAACACAACACAAACACATGGGAAAGTGACAAGGACATATACTCATGCGAAAACAAAACAGCTGGACAAGGAAAAAGAGGAGGACACACAGATATAGGCATGGCACGCCATTCTAAAATCATGTAAAACACCGCAAGGTGACTCCAAGCGGAGTCTCCCTTTTTTCCAAAAATTGGGCCCCACACACACCCACCCATTCAGTGGCAGCAGTTGTGCCCCAGTTGTACACTTCACAGCTACATTTGCATCAAGCACATTCAAAAATACGCTATTCTTAACCGTCCCCAGGATGACACCGGGGTAGGTAGCAAAGTCTTTCCTGATCCCAGCTCTGTTCATCTTGGCTTCAAGCACATTCAAAAATACGCCATTCTTATCCGTCCCCAGGATGACACCGGGGTAGGTAGATAAAGTTTTTGCTGACCATGACTTGTTCATTTTGGCTTCTTTTAAAAACACAGCAAGCAAGGGTTACTCCAAGCGGAGTCTCCCTTTTTTCCAAAAATTGGGCCACACAGACACCCACCCCATCAGTGGCAGCACTTGGGCCCTAGTTGCAAACAGGATGTTTTGATTTGCATCAAGCACATTCAAAAATACGCCATAATTAACCGTCCCCAGGATGACACCGGGGTAGGTAGCAAAGTCTTTCCTGATCCCAGCTCTGTTCATCTTGGCTTCTTTTAAAAACACAGCAAGCAAGGGTTACTCCAAGCGGAGTCTCCCTTTTTTCCAAAAATTGGGCCACACAGACACCCACCCCATCAGTGGCAGCACTTGGGCCCTAGTTGCAAACAGGATGTTTTGATTTGCATCAAGCACATTCAAAAATACGCCATAATTAACCGTCCCCAGGATGACACCGGGGTAGGTAGCAAAGTCTTTCCTGATCCCAGCTCTGTTCATCTTGGCTTCTTTTAAAAACACAGCAAGCAAGGGTTACTCCAAGCGGAGTCTCCCTTTTTTCCAAAAATTGGGCCACACAGACACCCACCCCATCAGTGGCAGCACTTGGGCCCTAGTTGCAAACAGGATGTTTTGATTTGCATCAAGCACATTCAAAAATACGCCATTCTTATCCGTCCCCAGGATGACACCGGGGTAGGTAGATAAAGTCTTTGCTGACCCATGACTTGTTCATCTTGGCTTCTTTTAAAAACACAGCAAGCAAGGGTTACTCCAAGCGGAGTCTCCCTTTTTTCCAAAAATTGGGCCACACAGACACCCACCCCATCAGTGGCAGCACTTGGGCCCTAGTTGCAAACAGGATGTTTTGATTTGCATCAAGCACATTCCAAAATTCGCCATAATTAACCGTCCCCAGGATGACACCGGGGTAGGTAGCAAAGTCTTTCCTGATCCCAGCTCTGTTCATCTTGGCTTCTTTTAAAAACACAGCAAGCAAGGGTTACTCCAAGCGGAGTCTCCCTTTTTTCCAAAAATTGGGCCACACAGACACCCACCCCATCAGTGGCAGCACTTGGGCCCTAGTTGCAAACAGGATGTTTTGATTTGCATCAAGCACATTCAAAAATACGCCATAATTAACCGTCCCCAGGATGACACCGGGGTAGGTAGCAAAGTCTTTCCTGATCCCAGCTCTGTTCATCTTGGCTTCTTTTAAAAACACAGCAAGCAAGGGTTACTCCAAGCGGAGTCTCCCTTTTTTCCAAAAATTGGGCCACACAGACACCCACCCCATCAGTGGCAGCACTTGGGCCCTAGTTGCAAACAGGATGTTTTGATTTGCATCAAGCACATTCAAAAATACGCCATAATTAACCGTCCCCAGGATGACACCGGGGTAGGTAGCAAAGTCTTTCCTGATCCCAGCTCTGTTCATCTTGGCTTCTTTTAAAAACACAGCAAGCAAGGGTTACTCCAAGCGGAGTCTCCCTTTTTTCCAAAAATTGGGCCCCACACACACCCACCCCTTCAGTGGCAGCAGTTGTGCCCCAGTTGTACACTTCACAGCTACATTTGCATCAAGCACATTCAAAAATACGCTATTCTTAACCGTCCCCAGGATGACACCGGGGTAGGTAGCAAAGTCTTTCCTGATCCCAGCTCTGTTCATCTTGGCTTCTTTTAAAAACACAGCAAGCAAGGGTTACTCCAAGCGGAGTCTCCCTTTTTTCCAAAAATTGGGCCACACAGACACCCACCCCATCAGTGGCAGCACTTGGGCCCTAGTTGCAAACAGGATGTTTTGATTTGCATCAAGCACATTCAAAAATACGCCATAATTAACCGTCCCCAGGATGACACCGGGGTAGGTAGCAAAGTCTTTCCTGATCCCAGCTCTGTTCATCTTGGCTTCTTTTAAAAACACAGCAAGCAAGGGTTACTCCAAGCGGAGTCTCCCTTTTTTCCAAAAATTGGGCCACACAGACACCCACCCCATCAGTGGCAGCACTTGGGCCCTAGTTGCAAACAGGATGTTTTGATTTGCATCAAGCACATTAAAAAATACGCCATAATTAACCGTCCCCAGGATGACACCGGGGTAGGTAGCAAAGTCTTTCCTGATCCCAGCTCTGTTCATCTTGGCTTCTTTTAAAAACACAGCAAGCAAGGGTTACTCCAAGCGGAGTCTCCCTTTTTTCCAAAAATTGGGCCCCACACACACCCACCCCTTCAGTGGCAGCAGTTGTGCCCCAGTTGTACACTTCACAGCTACATTTGCATCAAGCACATTCAAAAATACGCTATTCTTAACCGTCCCCAGGATGACACCGGGGTAGGTAGCAAAGTCTTTCCTGATCCCAGCTCTGTTCATCTTGGCTTCTTTTAAAAACACAGCAAGCAAGGGTTACTCCAAGCGGAGTCTCCCTTTTTTCCAAAAATTGGGCCCCACACACACCCACCCCTTCAGTGGCAGCAGTTGTGCCCCAGTTGTACACTTCACAGCTACATTTGCATCAAGCACATTCAAAAATACGCTATTCTTAACCGTCCCCAGGATGACACCGGGGTAGGTATGTCCAGGAGTAGAGATGAGCGAACCGGTCCCGGTTCGGCTCGAGGTCGGTTCGCCGAACGGAGCTCCCGTTCGAGTTCGGCTCGTCGAACGTTCGACGAACCGAACTCGAGCCAATAGGAAACAATGGCAGGCAATCACAAACACAGTAAAACACCTAGAAAACACCCTCAAAGGTGTCCAAAAGGTGACAAACAACTCACAACACAACACAAACACATGGGAAAGTGACAAGGACATATACTCATGCGAAAACAAAACAGCTGGACAAGGAAAAAGAGGAGGACACACAGATATAGGCATGGCACGCCATTCTAAAATCATGTAAAACACCGCAAGGTGACTCCAAGAGGAGTCTCCCTTTTTTCCAAAAATTGGGCCCCACACACACCCACCCCTTCAGTGGCAGCAGTTGTGCCCCAGTTGTACACTTCACAGCTACATTTGCATCAAGCACATTCAAAAATACGCTATTCTTAACCGTCCCCAGGATGACACCGGGGTAGGTAGCAAAGTCTTTCCTGATCCCAGCTCTGTTCATCTTGGCTTATTTTAAAAACACAGCAAGCAAGGGTTACTCCAAGCGGAGTCTCCCTTTTTTCCAAAAATTGGGCCACACAGACACCCACCCCATCAGTGGCAGCACTTGGGCCCTAGTTGCAAACAGGATGTTTTGATTTGCATCAAGCAAAATCAAAAATACGCCATAATTAACCGTCCCCAGGATGACACCGGGGTAGGTAGCAAAGTCTTTCCTGATCCCAGCTCTGTTCATCTTGGCTTCTTTTAAAAACACAGCAAGCAAGGGTTACTCCAAGCGGAGTCTCCCTTTTTTCCAAAAATTGGGCCACACAGACACCCACCCCATCAGTACTTTACCCTCCACACCAGTCCCAAGCTGGAAGCACTGCAGCACTGCCTCGGCGAAGCGGCAACAGGCTGTGCTGCAGCTAATCTGCATAGGTGACAAACCCCACAATGCAGAAGAGGTGTGGACAGCTCTAAAACAGCATGCAGATCACTGGCTCACACCTCTGAACCTAAAGCCAGGAAAGGTTGTGTGTGACAATGGCCGGAACCTGGTGGCGGCTTTGAGGCGAGGCCAGCTGACACATGTTCCATGCGTGGCCCATGTGCTCAACCTCGTGGTTCAGCGGTTTCTAAACTCATACCCAGAGCTGTCTGATCTGCTGGTAAAAGTTCGCCGCCTGTCTGCACATTTTCGAAAGTCACCTACTGCTTCAGCCGGCCTTGCCGGCTTTCAGCGTCATTTGCATCTTCCGGCTCACAGACTGGTGTGTGATGTCCCCACGCATTGCTGATATGTGCCCGTTCAAGTGTCTCGGGAATTTTCAACAGATCCGTCCGAAGGTGGATGGCCCCTTATTATGTCACGAGGATGGGTCCTTTTTATCGAGATACCAATTTGTGAGTGTTTTTAGGGCATGTTTGAAGTCGTTGGGGTTAGATCCGAAGTCTTTCGGATTGGGGCAGCGAAGGAGGCCTCTATATGCGGCCTACCGGAGGAGACAGTTAAGCAGATTGGTAGGTGGAAGTCGCAGCGCTTTAAGTCGTATGTACGTCCCCAGGTGGTTGTTGGCAATTGAGGGGAAAAGGGGGGGGTATTAGGGTAGCAATGGGGGGGGTGAGAGTGTGTGTTTTTTGTCAATTTGGTTTGGTGAGGCAATAAAATGGTGTCGTCTGTACATTTTGTATTGCAGAAGCACCCCCCCTTCCTTCCCTGGTCTGGATCCTTGGCCACTCTTATGTGTATTGGGGAGCCCGACGAGCGGACGCGAGATGGAACGGGAGACAGCTAGGTTTTGAGAAGGACCTGGCTCTCGTGCGATGGCTCGGTGTTCGGGGGTTAGGGTGGAACAGGGTGTTGCAGGAGGTGCATAGATACGCCCGGTTGGACAGACCTCCTGACATCTTAGTGTTGCATGCCGGGGGGAATGATTTGGGTGGGCGTCCTTTTCGAATCTTGATAACGGACATCAAACATGATTTGTTACGGTTATGGGTGTCGTTTCCAGGTCTAACGATAGTCTGGTCGGAGATAGTAGCGAGAAAGAGTTGGCAGAAAGCGCGGTCAGTTGACAGGTTGAACAAGGCGCGGGCGAAGGTTAATAGGGCGATCTCGAAGTTTGTTAGTCGGAACGGGGGTATAGCAATACGGCATGTTGAGTTGGAAAGGACGGAAGAGGAATTTTGGTTGGCTGACGGGGTACACCTTAATGCGGTGGGAACTGACTTATGGGCTCTTGGCTTGCAGGGAGGTATTGAGAGGGCCCTTTGCTTGCGGGGGGTCTCAGGCACTTGAAGGGTTTCAAGGTGCCTTCGTTGTGGTGTTGTTTATTGGTGGGTCCTTGAAGTTGGTTTAAAATTGGTTCGGGGATTCATCCGGGTATGGATCCCCTCATTGGCAGAATTGATGGTCCCCTAGTGATTTTGGGGGGGAACCCCGACGGGGTATGTCGGGGCCCCTGGGGGTGTGGTTGGGGTTGACGGAGGATTAACCCTAACCATTTGGTGCTACTGAGTCAGTGTGGGTAACGGCTGGGAGCAAGTTGAGGTTTTTTATTGCTCGGTTATGGGAATCACCAGGGTTTTGGTAGCTTCAAGGACCTTACCACATTGCAAATTTTATTGGTTATGTATTCTTGTTAATAAAATGGCTGCTATGGCCAAAATTATCCAAAGATAAATTTGTGTCTGTGTAATTACTTTTAAATAAGAAATGGGAATGGAGGTGTGGGGTATGAAAGGAAGACCGGAGTCAACAATTCCAGGGTCAAGCATGTTTATTTGCGTAAGCTTCGTTCCAGGGTAGAAAGGGTAAGAGTGCCTTTCAGAATTCGAAGTGGTCGGACTGTACGGACCACCAAGAACTGCAGGAGAGCTTGAACATCTTCCCATGGATGTGCGACATCCTCCCTCATCAGTTACGTAGGTAAGCAGGTTCTCAGCATTGCAGCCCATTTGTTGTCTTAAGTTAGTTAAGCGGGGTTAACTAACCTGTCAGTTCAGCCTCAGGTCTAAAGCAGAGGCCTGGACTCCACTCCTTACTCCTCACTCCACAACTCTCCTTAAAAACAACTGACTCCTTTTTCCTGCCCCGGGGTCTCCAGACCCTTAGGTGGGCGTTTCCTTCCGTCTGGTCCTGCCCACTGGTGTGCCTGTCTTTCCCTGGGGGAGGTGACTAGGGTTTTCTGGTTGGCTTTGTGTGACTTAGGTGAGGGAAGTTGTTATGCGGGGGCCTATGTGTGACTACCTGCAGTGTCAGGGCGTCACATATGTATGTGTGTATGTCTGCTAAAGGAATCCGCACCGTCATATTTACAAACACAAAATTTTGACTCTATGCACAGAAGAGAGTCATGCTATTTACATGATTTGTGTTTTTTTACCTTTTAAAACTATCATTAAATGTTAAGTTTTAGTTAGGGATTTATGCTTCTGTCTGTCTCTCTCCCAGTCTCTGTCATCTGTCTGTCTCTGTGTGTCTCTATCTCTATCCATGTCTCTCTGTCTCTCTATCTCTGTCTGTCTCTCTGTGTCTGTCTGTCTTTCTCTCTTTGTGGCTGTCTGTTTCTATGTCTGTCTGTCTCTTTTCCAGGTCTGTCTCTTTTCCAGGTCTGTCTCTTTCCCTGTCTGTCTGTCTCTTCCCCTGTCTGTCTCTTCCCCTGTCTGTCTCTTCCCCTGTCTGTCTCTGTATTTCTTTGTCTGTCTCTGTCTGTCTCTTCCCCTGTCTGTCTCTTTCCCTGTCTCTCTCTGCCTGTCTCTCTTTGTCTCTCTCTGTCTGACTCATTCCCCGTTTGTCTCTTTCCCTGTCTATCTCTGTATTTCTTTGTCTGTCTCTATCTGTCTGTCTCTCTCTGTCTGTCTCTTCCCCTGTCTGTCTGTTTCCCTGTCGGTCTGCCTTTTCTCCTGCCTGTCTCTGTATGTTTGTCTTTGTCTGTTTCCCTATCTGCCTCTGTCTCTTTCTCTGTCTCTGTCTGTCTGCCTTTTTTCCCTGTCTATCTCTGTCTGTCTCTTTCCCTGTCTGCCTCTGTCTGTTTGTCTCTGTCTCTTTCCCTGTCTGTCTATGCCTATCTGTCTCTGTCTGTTTGTCTCTCAGTCTGTGTCTGTCTCTCTCTATCTGTCTCCCCACTGACATCATATTATCTCACACATAAGCTTCTTATACTATGAATGTCCTTTGTTCCTATAGCAACCAATCACAGCTGCTATTAATAACTTGCAGCTCCCACCTCCATTCAGTTTAATGGAGGCAGGTTTTTTGGAGAGTAACTGTAAAGGTTAAATATTCCTGTTAAAACATAGTCTACAACGTTCCCTGAGTCACATGAGGTGTCTGCAAAATTTTGTGTTTGTAAATATGACGGTGCGGATTCCTTTAGCAGACATACACACATACATATGTGACGCCCTGACACTGCAGATAGTCACACATAGGCCCCCGCATAACAACTTCCCTCACCTAAGTCACACAAAGCCAACCAGAAAACCCTAGTCACCTCCCCTAGGGAAAGACAGGCACACCAGTGGGCAGGACCAGACGGAAGGAAACGCCCACCTAGGGGTCTGGAGACCCCGGGGCAGGAAAAAGGAGTCAGTTGTTTTTAAGGAGAGTTGTGGAGTGAGGAGTAAGGAGTGGAGTCCAGGCCTCTGCTTTAGACCTGAGGCTGAACTGACAGGTTAGTTAACCCCGCTTAACTAACTTAAGACAACAAATGGGCTGCAATGCTGAGAACCTGCTTACCTACGTAACTGATGAGGGAGGATGTCGCAAATCCATGGGAAGATGTTCAAGCTCTCCTGCAGTTCTTGGTGGTCCGTACAGTCTGACCACTTCGAATTCTGAAAGGCACTCTTACCCTTTCTACCCTGGAACGAAGCTTACGCAAATAAACATGCTTGACCCTGGAATTGTTGACTCCGGTCTTCCTTTCATACCCCACACCTCCATTCCCATTTCTTATTTAAAAGTAATTACACAGACACAAATTTATCTTTGGATAATTTTGGCCATAGCAGCCATTTTATTAACAAGAATACATAACCAATTAAATTTGCAATGTGGTAAGGTCCTTGAAGCTACCAAAACCCTGGTGATTCCCATAACCGAGCAATAAAAAACCTCAACTTGCTCCCAGCCGTTACCCACACTGGCTCAGGAGCACCAAATTATAAGGGTTAATCCTCCGTCAACCCCAACCACACCCCCAGGGGCCCCGACATACCCCGTCGGGGTTCCCCCCCAAAATCACCAGGGGACCATCAATTCTGCCAATGAGGGGATCCATACCCGGATGAATCCCCGAACCAATTTTAAACCAACTTCAAGGACCCACCAATAAACAACACCACAACGAAGGCACCTTGAAACCCTTCAAGTGCCTGAGACCCCCCGCAAGCAAAGGGCCCTCTCAATACCTCCCTGCAAGCCAAGAGCCCATAAGTCAGTTCCCACCGCATTAAGGTGTACCCCGTCAGCCAACCAAAATTCCTCTTCCGTCCTTTCCAACTCAACATGCCGTATTGCTATACCCCCGTTCCGACTAACAAACTTCGAGATCGCCCTATTAACCTTCGCCCGCGCCTTGTTCAACCTGTCAACTGACCGCGCTTTCTGCCAACTCTTTCTCGCTACTATCTCTGACCAGACTATCGTTAGACCTGGAAACGACGCCCATAACCGTAACAAATCATGTTTGATGTCCTTTATCAAGATTCGAAAAGGACGCCCACCCAAATCATTCCCCCCGGCATGCAACACTAAGATGTCAGGAGGTCTGTCCAACCGGGCATATCTATGCACCTCCTGCACCCTAACCCCCGAACACCGAGCCATCGCACGAGAGCCAGGTCCTTCTCAAAACCTAGCTGTCTCCAGTTCCATCTCGCGTCCGCTCGTCGGGCTCCCCAATACACATAAGAGTGGCCAAGGATCCAGACCAGGGAAGGAAGGGGGGTGCTTCTGCAATACAAAATGTACAGACGACACCATTTTATTGCCTCACCAAACCAAATTGACAAAAAACACACACTCTCACCCCCCCCATTGCTACCCTAATACCCTAATACCCCCCCCCTTTTCCCCTCAATTGCCAACAACCACCTGGGGACGTACATACGACTTAAAGCGCTGCGACTTCCACCTACCAATCTGCTTAACTGTCTCCTCCGGTAGGCCGCATATAGAGGCCTCCGTCGCTGCCCCAATCCGAAAGACTTCGGATCTAACCCCAACGACTTCAAACATGCCCTAAAAACACTCACAAATTGGTATCTCGATAAAAAGATATATGTAATAAGGGGCCATCCACCTTCGGACGGATCTGTTGAAAATTCCCGAGACACTTGAACGGGCACATATCAGATGCCACAACCATCCCCAAACGGACTAGTCTACCCACACCTCTCTGATCAGTTTTCGATTTCCTAATCCAAAATTCAACTCCGTTTTCCACTGACATAATGTCACCCCAATCCAAGCCCCCGGGGAACGCCTTACTGGGCGATACCAACTCCCCAACCCGCAGGGCTCCAAAAAACGCCAAAGAAAAGGCTAACTTAAACAAACTCACCTCAAACGGAGATAGACAAACCCCCCACAACGCCCTACCCAGCCGGGTAGGGACCCAGCCCAGCCCAGCTGGGACCCAGTTTGAGCGAGGAACGGAACAAGTCCTTCCCACACCAAGGTTTGCAGGCCCTACCTCAGTCAGGGTTTCACCCACACTCTACAGCTCCGGAATGTCATGCTCTTCAGCCTCCTCCTCCTCCTGCGCATCCTCATCCACTTTACCCTCCACACCAGTCCCAAGCTGGAAGCACTGCAGCACTGCCTCGGCGAAGCGGCAACAGGCTGTGCTGCAGCTAATCTGCATAGGTGACAAACCCCACAATGCAGAAGAGGTGTGGACAGCTCTAAAACAGCATGCAGATCACTGGCTCACACCTCTGAACCTAAAGCCAGGAAAGGTTGTGTGTGACAATGGCCGGAACTTGGTGGCGGCTTTGAGGCGAGGCCAGCTGACACATGTTCCATGCGTGGCCCATGTGCTCAACCTCGTGGTTCAGCGGTTTCTAAACTCATACCCAGAGCTGTCTGATCTGCTGGTAAAAGTTCGCCGCCTGTCTGCACATTTTCGAAAGTCACCTACTGCTTCAGCCGGCCTTGCCGGCTTTCAGCGTCATTTGCATCTTCCGGCTCACAGACTGGTGTGTGATGTCCCCACGCATTGGAATTCAACTCTGCACATGTTGATCAGGATATGTGAGCAGAAGAGGGCAGTTGTTGAGTACCTGCATCACCTAAGCCATCGGGAAATGGGTCAAACTCCACACATAACACCTGAGGAGTGGAGATGGATGTCCGACCTATGTACCATCCTCCAAAACTTTGAGGACTCCACCAAGATGGTGAGCGGCGATGACGCCATTATTAGCGTCACCATACCGCTTCTCTGCCTTCTAAAACGGTCTCTGCTCAAAACCAAACATGATGCATTGCAGGCGGAACACGATGAGTTGGAGCAAGAAACAGTAGTGGGTGTGGGTGATAACACACAGCCCAGCCTCGTCTCATCACAACGTGCAGTGGAGGACTATGACGAGGAGGAAGATGAAGACATGGAGCAACTCTCCGACCAAATTGAGGATATGACATGCATACCAGTCATATGCTCAGTTCAGCGTGGCTGGCCAGAGGACAGGGTAGATGAGGAGGAGGAGGAGGAGAAGGAGGAGGACAGCATGTTCAGTCATCGTGTTGGTCTGGATATTGAAGTGATGGCTGTTAAGAGTCTGGCGCACATGGATGACTTTATGGTAAGCTGCCTGTCTCGTGACCCTCGCGTTAAGAACATCTTGGCCGACAATCATTACTGGTTGGTAACACTGTTAGACCCACGCTACAAGGAGAACTTTATGTCTCTTATTCCCGAGGCGGAGAGGTCAGCCAAAATGCAGCAGTTCTGGAAGGCCATAGTCACGGAAGTAGGCAAAGCATTCCCTTCACAAAACGCTAGCGTCATAATTGTAACACTATTAGTTAAAAGAAAGGGATAAACTGTAAAAAAAACAAAATAAGGCATAACTTTTTTTTAACATCAATTTTTTTTTTTTAGATTTAACCAAAGAATGTGCACATTTGTTATAATAAACAAGTGAAAAATGTTGAAAATCAGTCATCCAAAGGTGTGTGAAAAAAAAATATATATATGGTACCAATAAAAATGTCACTTTGTCCTGCAAAGAATGCAGCCCCCCACATTATTTTTTTCCTCTGTGCGGCCCATACACCCAGCCGAGTTTGAGACCCCCTGCCTTACACTATATAGATATCATGTTCATTCCCCATCTATCTTGCTCAGGAGAGCATCTCCCTCCCCCGGCACCAAGAGCAGCTCATACTGAATTGTTACAATGACTACATTGACACCCCCATACTTTGCACTGACGAGGGGCAAGCACCCCGAAACACCGTGTCTGCAAATTGGGATTCTGATCTGGCTTATATATCCTGAGTCATATTGCAATGGATTGTTGAAAATCCACTTGTGACTTTTAGGATCGCTACTTCCAATAGGTGGCGCTGTGCTAGAGTTTGTCTCCTTTACTGGAGAGACAATTTGTACATTGACTAGTAACACTGCACACAGAAATGCACCTTAATATTCCACTGTTAACCCTTTCCTCCCAGCAGTAACACACAACTCCTCACCTTGATATCATGGTGATTTATGGTCAGAATGACTTCAATGCGATCAGTGATTTCTATTCTAGCTCTGCTCACATAGATTTTATATCCACACTCAACTATAGGCCGTTCTTCATATTTTGGGGGTTTTTAGTCAGATATACTAGTTTGTGCCTGTATAGTATTGGTGTAGATGGGAGTGTAGGGCATGGGTTACATGGCACTGTGGTGGGATACTGATGGGAGGTATTGGTGCTGTGTTTGAGGCTTCTACTGGGTATTTTCCTACAAATACTGGAACAGCTCACTGCTTAGAATGATCCTTCCCAGCTCTATAATATATTATATATACCCCACAATGCAGGCTCACACACACATTTGTCTCAAGTGTGTTGTAGGGACACAGATACAGTCTTGGTCATGTGACTAAAGGCTACTTTACACACTGCGATATCGGTCCTGATATCGCTAGTGTGGGTACCCGCCCCCATCTGTTGCGCGACACGGGCAAATTGCTGCCCATGCTGCACAACACCGAACAGAACCAGTCACACATACTTACCTGCCCGGCGACGTCGCTGTGACCGGCGAACCGCCTCCTTTCTAAGGGGGCGGTTCGTGCGGCGTCACAGCAACGTCACTGAGCGACCGCCCAATAGCAGTGGAGGGGCGGAGATGAGTGGCCGGAACATCCCGCCCACCTCCTTCCTTCCTCATAGCGGCTTTGAGGCAGGTAAGGAGAGGTTCCTCGTTTCTGCGGTGTCACACGGAGCAATGTGTGCTGCCGCAGGAGCGACGAACTACATCGTTACTGCTGCAGTAACGATAATCGAGAATGGAGACCCATGTCACCGATGAGCGATTTTGCACGTTTTTGCAACGATGCAAAATCGCTCATCGGTGTCACACGCAGCAACATCGCTAATGCGGCCGGATGTGCGTCACAAATTCCGTGACCCCAACGACTCCGCATTAGCGATGTCGCAGCGTGTAAAGCCCCCTTTAGTGGGAGTGGTGTACAGGGTCTTAGCAGTAAAGAGTATTCCATATTTCTGCCAGATACCCACAGAGATATTGAAATCTGAAAAAAGAGACTTCTGCTCATTGAAGGTAAGAACTGCTCACATAGCGTTCAACTCCACAGCAAACGTGTGCTCTAGCACTGGCATCTCAGCAGGGATATTCCCCTACTACACATGTGTGTCTGGGTCGCTGTGACAGTTTACAGGACATAACTCAGGGCACCTAGACAGAAGGCAGAGGGACTACTTTCTATTTCTGGTGTAGAGCTTAGTACAATATATATATATATACTATTACATGTGACACATGTACCTTGTATTACCATTATTCGCTGTATATGAACCCCTTTTCTCCGGGCATTATTTGTCTATAGCATTTTTCACGAACCTGAGGCAACTGAGAACCCTTCAGTGAAGGAATTCCACTAACCCTCACAATACCAACCAGGGGCCTCCCTGCAGTAACTCAGGTAGTTGTACCCATTCTCTTTCCGCATTCTATGTGTTCTTCTTCTTTCTTCTTTTTTTTCTTTTTTCTTCTTTTTATTTCTATCATGTAGTTCAGGGGTTTATAGATATATGTCCTGCATCTCATATTTCCTTTAGTGGTGCTTCTTACCCATTCTCATATCATTTACCCTAGTATTTCATGATCCTGAGGCGACTGAGAACCCTTTAATAAAGGAATCCTTTTTCACTTGAATTGTCAAGTGATACTTACCAGTGACTATCACGTAATGTTACAGGTAGTTGCATTTTCTTCCTCTTCTTTCTCTCCTTTCTTCTTTGTCACACGGTCCATTGTGTTATAGCCCACGTGTCATGATAACACTTGTACCATCTTTTCATTTAGATTCCACCTACAATTATTTACCGATTCCAGTTCTGAAATAGGCTTTCATCATCTACTCACTAGAATTCTCAAGTGCATAAGGTACTGAGACATATACATGTTCACACCATTATAAAGAACAAAGTATAAACATTGAGGTTTTTCTCACACCCATGTTCCTGTGTTCTTTGATATGATATGTGTTCATTTCCTTCACTATATAGGATTGCAAGTTTTCCATTTGTACCTTAATGGCAATGACGCTATACAATTGAACACATATCATCCTGTTATCCATATAGGTGTGTATTTACCTGCTTGACTATTTTTGGTTGTTTGATCCAGAATGTTTCTCCAGATAGGTCATGTGGAAATTTTCTTTCCTCAGTACAAATGTTTTCACTATGGCTTTGGAAAAATTTTTTGTATGTGCATCATGGTTATTTGACCCATTGTACTCTCAAGTAGCAATATATTGTACTGTTATGTTGTACTATGTACTAATTACGTGTTTATATGGTTTTGTAACCCTTTATGATCTTAGATAACTTTATCCTTGATAAAGACCTAAAAACAAGGTCGAAACGTTGGATGAATTATCCTTTTGCACAAATAAAGAATTTTCAGCATTCCAAGAGTTCTTTTCTTACGTTATTGATCACTATAGTGTGCCAGAGCTATTTCTATTGAATTGACTCTTATTTTTTCTGAGCACCTGCTATATACACAGTGAGCCAGACATATTCAAGTTTCATTCAGAAGGCAGAGGGAAGCCTTAGCAGCTGAGCCTATATCTTGGCTTGTGAGCATTAGAACAGGCCGGCGATTACAGGGTAACATGAAAAATGTCCAGCTTGCATTATGACTAGAACATGACAATATCCTTTTAAGTACTAACCTATGATGCGTTCCTAAGCAGTTGATGTTATATGTTCTACATTTCATTTTCTGCATACTTTACAAGTAGTAGAATTTGCTTTGATATAGGCAACTGGATTTTCACAATGAAAAGGCAAAGGATAACGCCCGAAAAAGACGCCATACATTATGTCAGTGCCATCACTGACAAACCTGGATTGACCATGAAATACATCAATCCCCTTAAAGGTGAGTTAAAACAAGTTTTAACTAAATTGCCTTAATATTGTCATGCATTAGAATGACTGTCTTAGGTAATGATAAATATTTTCTACAGGAAGAGGAGTGTTTGCTGAAACTGAAATCGAAAAAGGGAGTTTTGTTGCAGAATATCGAGGCGAGCTCACGTATGCACTTACGATGGTAGACAACTACTCGAGATTTATGGTTGTGGTACAAGTCAAAGATCTAATGGCCCATACTGCAGCGAAGGTCTTCCAAGCACACTTATGCAGACCTCATGGCTACTCAGAGAGAGTCCTCACAGATCAAGGCACTGCCTTTGAAGCGGAAATCTTCAAGGACTTCTGCAGCTTTTACCGATGCAGGAAGATGCGCACTACACCCTACCATGCTCAAACCAATGGTTATCAACCTGCTCAGGACTTTACCCCATATTCCAGATGTGGCCTTACAAGTGATTTATAGAGGGTTAACAATACGTTGGGATCACCGGATCTAATCTCCCTTTTTATACACCCTAAAATCTTGTTTGCTTTAGAATAAACAATAACATCATAAAGGTATAGCAGTACCGTTTCAAAGTTTCGGTGTCCCAAGCAGCATTCCATCAGCCTCTGGAAGGTTCCTGGCAAATTGCACAGCTCGAAGGGCATGCTTTTGAACTCGCAGAGACCCATCGGGGTGGCAAAGGCGGTCTTCTCCCGGTCTGCCTCAGCAACGGACACTTGCCAATAGCGACTAGTGAGATCAAGGGTAGAAAAATAATTTGCAGTTCTCAATGCAGCTAGCTATTCCTCAATACAGGGGAGTGGTGCTGTCCTTCTTCTTTAACAGGACCAACGGAGCTGCCCAGAGGCTACAACTGTCACGGATAACCCCAGCCTCCTTCATGTTGCTCAACATGTCCTTGGTACACTGGTAATGTGCAGGTAGTTTTGGCTTATATCTCTCTTTGATGGGTGGGTGTGCACTTGTGGGGATGTAGTGTTTGACCCCTTTTATTCTTCAAAAGTCTAGCGGATGTTTGCTGAAGACTTGCTCGTATTCTTGCACTAGCCTGTAGACCCCCTTCTTGTGATGTGAAGGTGTGGAGTCAGTGCCTACGTGTAATTCCTTACACCACTCCTCTGGCTGACTTGGTGAGCTGTCACTGAATGGGTGGGCTGAAGCAATGGTGGATGCTGCTGTTTGGATAGCATGTGTATCTACTGAGAACAGCTTATCAATGGTGGCAAATCGGAGCAGCTTAATCTCTTGCTCTCCGCAGTTCAACACTCTCATGGGCACTCTTCCCTTCCATATTAATGAATAAAACTATGATGTAAATAGCATATAGATACCCCACAAATGCAGATAAAAGTAGGTTATGGGAAAAGGGGGAAGAGAGAAACAGGAAAATAGTGGAATAAAGTATACCTTCCAGGTGGGAGAGGAAATGGCAGCACAGCCAGTGGAGGTGAAGCAAGGGGAGCCTGCAACTAAAGAGTTGAGAGCGTTATCACATGGTGACTGAGCCTGATTGTAACGGGAGCATAGAGGTGCCGATCCTGTCTTACCTGCGTTGGTGTAGAAGTGGGTGTCCTGTGGTGGAGTCAGCTGTGTGCAGTGGTGGCCGTGGGTTCTTTTATGTGCGACCGTAGTAATAGCTGCGCCCACTTCCTGTATGGGAGTGGAATGCAGTGAGGCTAATGGAACGCACGCCTGCGCATTTGTGTTTAACGTCGCGCATGTGCAGAACGGAGAAAAGGCTGCGCTCACTTCCTAATGAAAGGGAGTGAGACGCAGCTGGGAAGGGAAGGGAAAAGATTAGGGTTTGGGGATGATGAAAGGGCTTTCTACGGGCAAGGATGGCAAAGGGTGGCAGTGACGGAAAGTCAGGCAGCCTGTCCTGTCCTGTCCTGTCCGTCCGTCTTTTTGTATCATGAATTGGAAAGACTGCAAGGGGGAGGGGAGGTGCTTGGAGGAGGAGGAGTTATTCAGATTAATTGCAGTGGGCGGCGGCTGCAAAAAGCATCATTCTTCTTGTTTTTGCTCTGCAAAACAGCCTTTTCAAGGGTTGGCTTGGGTGACAAAATGTCTTCTGTAGGCGTGGGTTTGTCTCCCTCTCCCTAAGATGTGTCCGGTATAGGCCAGGGTGCCACTCAAGGCCGTAACCAATTCGGGTTATAGCTTCTCGGCCTTTTGGCTAAGATCAAGTGTAGTTTCGGAGGACGCTACCTTGGTCGGTACTGGAAGGTGCCTGGGATTGCACGTCTGCCGGCCTTGAGGAAGTGTGTGCGCCTTCTGGTGACACATAGCCCTCTTGTGCCTGGACGGTTCCCAGGCAACGGGAGGCGATCACCTTTGTTATTTTGAAGTCCTACTGATAAACAGAAAAAAAAAAAAATTAAATCTGTTCTTATCAGTTTAATATCTGATACGTCCCCTCTCTGGGGACCATATATTAAATGGATTTTTAGAACAAGGAGATGGAAAAAATCTTGCTCTGTCCACTCCACGCATTGACCTGGTATTGCAGTACCTCCAGGACCGGTGCACCCCTTCTTAACCCAGTTTCCAAAAGCAGAACTCAATTCACCTGATTCAAATGAGCCCCATTAGTGAATTGAAAGAAAGCAAAAACTTTATATGCACCTCAATTTGGCCAATTCACTTTTCACACTTTCACCCTTTGTTTTATCTTTCACACCTTTTACTTGCTTTATTGATGCAAAAGCTGTGCCAAATAGCAAACTCATCTCCACTCAACTTGACCAACTCTGCTATGTCCCGTGCAGTATCTTATTCTCAGTCTTATCTAGATCATTTGCAATTGAATAGAATAGATCCCTTTTGGACACATTGGATTCAGCTGCTGCAGTGACTGCAGGTGTTAGAAGATGCAGACTTGGCATCAGGTGCTGTCTATCAGATTCCACTCCAATTAAAGCTTCCATTGTTTTTCGGTGTTTTCTTTGAGCAATGATGATGTCTTTAGTGATCTGTTGGCTCCCTCTCCTGGAGGAAGAGTTTGCTTGCTCTTGGACTTTCAAAAAGAGAGGTCATGATAGACATTTAGCTTCTGAGCCCAATTGGGGACAGTCATGGGTGATGAATGTTTTGCAACCTGCTGCGAAGCCTGATACCGCAATATAAGGAACGTCAAATACTAAGAATGGGCGGCCTATGAAAGAATTAGTACTTTCATTAAGCATACTTAAACGGCTAATTGGGAATAGACAAACTGTAAAAAGCCCTCTGAGAAAGCCCCTCTCTAACCTTTGTTAGTAAGCTTTTCTGTAGTCTGCCTGTTGATGTATTTTCCGTTTGAACAGTGCACAACATGAAGTGACGGAACACTGGCTTGTCACAATGTCCCCCGCTGACATCACGATAGCGCTGCTGCCTAGAAAGCCAGCTGCGCAGCAGAAGTTGCTCTTTGGGTGGGATGGTGGGCTAATGTATCTATTCCTGCTTGGTGTGAGTTTGACATGATCTAGAGCAACGAGTTCCAGCGGCTAGCGGTTGATTATTGGCTGTAATGGGGCTTTCTGGCTGGTGCCAGCCTTTCTTCTTAGCACACAGGAACCACAATCCCTACACCATGCTTCGATGGATTCTCTCATCCCAGCCCAGTAAAACTACATATTTCACACAGTTATAAGCAGCCCATGGGCATTCACCTGGATTAAAACCCATAACAGCTCATAGACCAAACAATCAATCTACCACTGGACCAAAGACAGGAAGCTAAATCCACTGCCTGCGGTAACTAACTTAATCCTATAGTCTACTCACACAACAAACCCAAGAGAAAGGAAAAAAACATGGCTTCGATTATCCATCCAATGAAAACGCATAACCATTGTGAGCCATTGGACAATGCAATTGCACACATGGTGACATGGTGCACGGCCCAATGAATCAAGTCTGTACTTCATATTCACGGTTTAAGCCCTTGGGTTCTAATGTGTCCAGAGTACATATCCAGAAAGATTCCCTTTCTTTGTGCTAAGCACAAGTCAACAATACGTTGTAAGCAGATTCTATTACCAGTCCCACACCATTTTGTGACGCATAATCGCACAGTGGCCCAATTAAGATTCCAAGTCATCGAACATGTCCCAGCCATACGCAGAGGAGGCGATAGAATTAGGAAGCTCAAAGAAAGGGAATCTTTCTGGATATATACTCTGGGCACGTTGGAACCCAAGGGCTTAAACCATGAATATGAAGAACCGACTTGATTCATTGGGCCGTGCACATTTTTTCTAACGCCCGGTTCTTTTTCGTGTTCACACTATATATGGCTCCAGTATGTATGGAGTTCCATTCTTCCTTGTTTTTTATTTGTCATGTTTGTCTGATTACCTTGTCTAACAGTTTTTTCTCCCCTTTCTTTACCTTCCAGGTTCCCATAGTCACGTGAAATATCCCTGTTGCACTTGATTACGGCTCACTATTCACTATAGGATGTCTTATATCTAACATCACACTCTCACCCATCAGCACTCTATAGGTTTGTATAAGGTATGCGCTTACACATCCGGTCCTCCATAGGTATTTCCACTTATGTAGCACTATCCCTATGATCACTCATAACTCATACCCTTGTAGTCAATTACAGCCTCCTCTCTCCCCTCTCCCCTTCTCCCTTTCCATCTATAATTTTGCCAGTACAATATTAGTTTACATTAGGCACACACTCACATATTCCTTTCCTTAGTGACTTATTGTAATTCACATTCGCATACAATTCTCTATGCCTGCCCCATTACTACATTCATACCTACTTGACCCTATCCTGATACCCCTTGTCTCACCTTGTTGGTCCCTACACCTGTTATCATCTCCTTTCCTGTGTCTGTCTTGTCACACAACACATTTTAGCATATCCCTTGTGCTCCTTATTACCTGTCCTGCCTATTAGAATTATGTCCATTATGTCCATGCATGGCCCAATGAATCAAGTCTGTACTTCATATTCATGGTTTAAGCCTTTGGGTTCCAATGTGCCCAGAGTATATATCCAGAAAGATTCCCTTTCTTTGAGCTTCCTAATTCTATTGCCTCCTCTACGTATGGCTTGGACATGTTCGATGACTTGGAATCTTAATTGGATCACTGTGTGATTATGCGTCACAAAATGGTGTGGGACTGGTAATAGAATCTGCTTACAATGTATTGTTGACTTGTGTTTAGCTCAAAGAAAGAGAATCTTTCTGGATATGTACTCTGGGCACATTAGAACCCAAGGGCTTAAACCGTGAATATGAAGTAAAGACTTGATTCATTGGGCCGTGCACCATGTCACCATGTGTCCAATTGCATTGTCCAATGGCTCACAATGGTTATGCGTTTTCATTGGATGGATAATCGAAGCCATGTTTTTTTCCTTTCTGTTGGGTTTGTTGTGTGAGTAGCCTATAGGATTAAGTTGGTTACCGCAGGCAGTGGATTTAACTTCCTGTCTTTGGTCCAGTGGTAGATGGATTGTCTGGTCTATGAGCTGTTATTGGTTTGAATGCAGGTGAATGCCCATGGGCTGCTTATGACTGTGTAAAATATGTAGTTTTACTGGGCTGGGATGAGAGAATCCATTGAAGCATGGTGTAGGGATTGTGGTTCCTGTGTGCTAAGAAGAGAGGCTGGCACCAGCCAGAAAGCCCCATTGCAGCCAATAATCACTTAATAACTTTTTCAACTTGTCATCATATGGGAGGCCTTCCATTCCTTGTAGTAGTCTAGTTGCCCACCTTTGAACTGACTCTAACTTCTGAATGTCCTTTTTAAAATGTGGAGCCCAAAACTGGTTCCCATATTCCAGATGTAGCCTTACAAGTGATTTATAGAGGTTGATCATCTTTACTTATCATTTAAAACTTTCAAACTGGTACACTCAACACATAAAGCCCCCCCCTTTTAAAGAGTAGTTTCCCTGTACCTAAGTGGGGGTCTACCTAGGTTGGAGCGAGTGGACCTTCGGGGTCCGGTGTCAGTGGTGACAGGCAGTGGGGCAGAGGGAACAGTCAGTTCCTCCTCCCTGCTATCATGTGGGGCAGGCGGAGGCGTAGGGGAGCTGGGTACAGGTACATCCCTGGGCACTGGCTCGCGGTTAACCGTTTCCATCATTTCTTCATCCACGGGTTGTGGGAACAGTATCACTGGAAGGATCACCGCACCGTTCTGTGTAGGCCAGTCTGCTGGAAAATCACCCATCATGGTGTGGATTACCTCTTTTTCCTTCTCCACTGGACTGGGAACTGGAGCCTCATCCGCTACTCTCAATGCTGGTGGGCACTTCTTCAGGTGGTCTCGGGAAACCGTGGCCAAAGTCCCCCCCTGGTCACGGCTGATCTGGTAGGCCTTCCCATTCTCCCATCCTGTGGGCTGGACTACATACGGGGTTTTTTCCCATTGATCATCCAGCTTGTGGGCCCTTCTTTTCCGCTTCAGCACTACATCCCCAGGTTGGAAGGAACCGGCAGGCGCCTTCTTGTTGAAGCACTGCTCCTGTTGTCCCCGACTCCGGCACAAGTTCTTTTCAACATACTCCTGGACCTGTCGGTACTGTGTCCTCCGCCGAGTGTCCCATTCAGCTGTCGACAGGAGTGCTTCTGAAGCTTCCAAGCCCATTTCCAGATCCACTGGTAGCCGGCCGGGACGAGCTCTCATCAGGTATGCTGGAGTGCATTTCGTAGAGCTGGAAGGGATGTTGTTGTACATATCGACCAGGTCAGGTAGCTTCTCCAGCCACAGGTTCCGCTCTTCCAGTGGTAACGTCTTGAGGAGGCCCAGGACCAAGTGGTTCATCTTTTCACAAATGCCATTGGTTTGGGCGTGGTAAGGCGTGGTCCGGATTTTCTTGCAGCCGTACAACTGGCAGAATTCCTGGAATACCTCTGCTTCAAAGGCCGGACCCTGGTCGGTAAGCACCCTCTCCGGGTACCAATGCGGTCAACAGAAATAAGCCTGGAAAGCCTTAGCAGCGGTGCGGCCGGTTAAGTCCTTAACTGGGACAACCACCAGGAACCTCGAGTAGTGGTCTACGATGGTCAGAGCGTAGGTGTACCCACTTCGGCTGGGGGTGAGCTTTACATGGTCAAGGGCAACCAGCTCCAGCGGTTGGTGTGTAATGATCGGGTGTAGGGGTGCCTTCTGGCTGGCCTCGTCCTTCCTTCTCAATGCGCAAGGGCCACATTCTCGGCACCAGGCCTCCACAGATTCCCGCATTCCACTCCAATAGAACCGCTCTCTTAACAACATCTCTAGCTTCTTCCACCCGAAGTGCACTGCACCATCATGGTATGCTTGCAGGACGGTGGGCACTTTAGCCTGGGGAATCACCAGCTGGCGGATCTTCTCGTGAGTCTTTGGATTAATCAGCTCGCGATACAACTTCCCCTGGTGTAGGTATAGCCGGGTCCGTTCTTGCCACAGACGTTGGGCTTCGGCAGGGGCAGCAGGGTCTATCCCAGCAGAACCCTGTTCCACTAGAGTCTTGACCAGGCGGACAGCAGGTGCCTGGTCCTGAGCTTCCTGCCAGTCCTGTCGGGGCAGCGGATCCAGGTTCACCCGTTGTTGGTAGACGTGCACCTTCTCAGTGAATGGCCGGTGAAATGCAGGCAACTCGATCTCTTCGAGGTCATCATCCTCTGGCCCCTCTTCCGACAGGTGGGGCATCCGGGAGAGTGCATTGGCATTGACGTTGGTACGGCCGGCCCGGTACTTGATGGTGAAATCGTAGTTGGCTAACCTGGTCACCCACCGCTGCTCCAACGCGCCCAGCTTGGCCGTATCTAGATGGGTCAGCAGGTTATTGTCTGTGTACGCGGTGAACTTGGCTGCTGCCAGGTAATGGCGGAAACGCTCGGTGATAGCCCACACCAGTGCCAAGAGCTCAAGCTTGAAGGAGATGTAGTTCTCAGGGTTCCTCTCAGTCGGTCGGAGTTTTCGGCTAGCATAAGCTATTACCTTTTCCCTTCTGTCTTGGACCTGGGATAGAACAGCCCCCAAGCCCACATTGCTGGCGTCGGTGTAGAGGATGAATGGGCGGCTGTAGTCAGGGTACGCTAGGATTTCCTCTCCGGTCAGGGCTGTTCTCAGCTGGCGGAAGGATTCCTCATGCTTTTCTTCCCACACCAATGGGGCTACTAGGGATCTACCACCCTTGGTCTGTCCTACGAGGAGGTCTTGCATGGGGGCAGCCATCTTTGTGTACCCCTTAATGAAGCGACGGTAATATCCCACCAGGCCCAGAAACTGCCTCACTTCCCTCACTGTGGTCGGTCTCGGCCAGTCTTGGATGGCGGTGATCTTCTCGGGGTTGGGGGCGACACCTTCCGCACCAACCACATGTCCTAGGTACTGCACTCTGGGTTTCAGCAGATGACACTTTGAGGGCTTCAACTTCATCCCATACTTGGCAAGGGACGCGAACACCTCGGCTAGGTGCTCCAGGTGGGCTTCATACGTCTGTGAGTACACAATCACATCATCCAAGTACAGCAAAACGGTCCCATAGGCAGTCTTCTCTCGGTCTTCCGGTGCCACGGCCACCTGCCAGTACCCGCTGGTGAGGTCAAGGGTGGAGAAGTAGTTAGCGGTTCTCAGCGAGGCCAGGGACTCTTTGATGCGGGGCAGAGGGTAAGCATCCTTATGCGTTATCTGGTTAATCTTCCGGTAATCCACACACATCCGCATGGTGCCATCCTTCTTCTTAACCAGCACCAACGGAGCGGCCCAGGGACTACAGCTGTCCCTAATAACCTCTGCCTCCTTCATGTTCCTCAACATGTCTTTGGCGCATTGGTAGTGCGCAGGGGGAATAGGCCTGTATCTCTCTTTAATAGGGGAGTGTGTACCGGTAGGGATGTGGTGTTGAACCCCTTTAATCTGCCCAAAATCTAGAGGGTGCTTGCTAAAAACCCGCTCATACTCCTGTACCACCCGGTATACCCCTTCCTTGTGGTGTATGGGGGTATCATCAGTGCCGACATGTAGCTCTCGATACCACTCGCCTAACTCCCCCAGGGATGAGTGGGAACCGGCAGCAGGCGGTGTGACCGGGGGAACGGCTTCATGGATCGTGTGGGGATCTAGAGTGAACAATTTGGCAAGGGTAGCGTACCGGGTGGTGCATGAATGCACACATATTGGTTTTATAATCTTATTGTATTACTTTATATTCTTATTTCACTTGTGCATATCTCCACCATAATCCTGGCTAAGAAATATAGCTTTTTTTGGGGTACACAGGTAGTAAGGTCTTCTTTCTATTTCTTTAGGGGTGATATAGCCTGGTGGAACTCTAGACCTCTAACATTATATATGCACCCTTTTTCTTTATGGTTCTTGGACACCTTATAACATTCTTCCATACATATATATCTTTCTCATAAATTATAAATAATTAGGCATTTTTATATATTTTATTTACATTTTCATAAATAACTTTTTACAAAGCATGGGGGACATTCTCACATACATATAATTTTCATGTACGCATTCTGAAAATTTACGCATAAACCGTACACACTCCTTTTTGTAACAATTTCTATAACTCATTCGCTGAACTCTCATCCCGGATATTCATTCTTACACCGAATTTCCTGTTATAACACAACATTCATGATTTTTATTCAATTTATTTTTATTTTTTAGGTTTATTAGTAGTGATGAGCGAGTACTAAAAAGCTCGGGTGCTCGAAGCTCGGGCCGAGCCTCCCAAGATACTCGTGTACTCGGCCCGAGCACCGAGCCCAATGTTATCCTATGGGAGACCCGAGTATTTTTGTGAAATGACCACCGGCAGCATGTAGAAACCCTAAAAATGGCACAAAAGTCTCCGAAGAGTGCTCAAATGACATGGCAACAGCATGGGGAAGACCCCTTGAAGCATTTATCACTCAAAAGTCACAGCTGTGAATAATTTTGTCCACGTTTTACGCCATTTTTACGGACTCACCAGAAAACCTTCCAAAATGACACCAAAATGATTTTTCATAGCGGAAATGTTAAGGGCACATACCCAATAGTGAGATAGAG